>NC_048910.1:3817892-3910011 GCF_011077185.1 Oxyura jamaicensis | reverse complement strand
GTAATTTTGCTATGCCTTTTGCAGTAAGTTTGCCTCAGCCACAGAACCTTGTATTTGTTTGTCCACTGCAGTTAAAGAAGATGGACAGATAGCTATGCTATCACTTAGAATATTGCTTATATCAATACGTAGCAGTCTCAACTGGATTATATTTGGATAATGTTCAGTTACCTAAATTTCGGTGCTTTGTGTTCAAATGGAGCATGACCATGAATAGTCCTAATAAATATTGATACTGAATCATGTCCTGATTCCGTCTCATTACATCTAAAAGTTTGACTCAACTTTCAGTACACTTTGGCATGTTCAATGAATTTACATCAAAATGTAGTAAGTCTGTAACTATAATACTGCATCGGCTATTTAGAAGCATTCTAGACTACAATGACACTTTAAACTGCTTTAAAGGGAACAAGTTTCTGGATAGGAGGACGTGGTAATATGTTCTCCGTGACTCTAAAATAATCCATTGAATTGTTGAAGGTACGGAAGCATTTAGTGGCTTTAAAGTGTTCTCTTATCTGGGAAGAAGGATGTTGCTGGTAAAGCCAATCAAGCCATGTGGTTGAGTGGTTATCCTGAGGTTTACTATATGCAGTTAAAACAGCAGGTGGCAAGGAGCAGTAAAGATACTTCTGTGATAGCAGACCACGGCCCTGGGCAGCCTGTCCCAGTGCCTGACCACCTCTGGGTGCAGAACCTTTTCCTACCACCCAGCCTGACCCTCCCCTGTCCCAGCTCCCTACCGTTCCCTCGGGTCCTGTCGCTGTCCCCAGAGAGCAGAGCTCAGCGCCTGCCCCTTCGCTCCCCTCGTGAGGGAGCTGCAGGCCGCCATGAGGCCTCCCCTCAGCCTGCTCTGCTCTGGGCTGAACAAAGTACCCCAGCCTCCCCTCTCCCCTCAAAGTACCCCAGCCCCTTCCCCATCTTGGTGGCCCTCCGTTGGAGGCTCCCCAATAGTTCGATGTCCTTTTAGTACTGTGCTGTCCCAAACCACAGAGCAGAGCAGGACGATCACCTCTCTCACCTGGCCAGCAGTGCTGGGCCTGGTGCACCCCAGGGCACCGTGTGGGTTCAGCTGTCGGCTTACCGTGATTTAACATCTGTGAAATCATTCAGCCTAAGAAAGTTAGGAGCAGCGTGGTAACGCACATCAACGAAACCGCCTTGGCTTTTGGCTATTTGGGTTTCTCTCCTGTTCTGATCTGCAACCCACTGCCCTGTGCTTGGACATTACGCCTGCCTCCTTTTTCCTTTGCCTGAGGGACTCGCGTGTGTGCGCGTGCGGGATGGTGCAAAACGGAGCGTCTTTATTCCGCTTTTCCCCGAGCCCTAAGGCACGTCCCTCCGGCCGGGCCCTGGGCACTGACCTCCTGCGTTCTCCGGCGCTCTGAAACCGGGCACAGCCCCGCGAGCGGCGAGGAAAAAGGGACGGCCGCTCTCTAGGTTCTACCGAGATTTGAACTCGGATCGCTGGATTCAAAGTCCAGAGTGCTAACCATTACACCATAGAACCGCGTGGTGGCACTCCGCTCTGCTCGGCTGGCTGATAAATGCTCGGCAGCGCCGCCTGCACCATCCTGTATATTGTTCCCCTGGACTGTTCCCAAGTCTAAATGATGGGACAATTATTTAATGCTAACTTAAATACACATCTTTTTTCCGCCTTTCTGCGATATCCGTTGTATTCATGGTATAATGATAGCTAAAATATAAGGATTGGTAAAATATAACATTTCCAGAAAGTTGTAGCGTGAGATAGCAAAAAGAAACAGTAGGAAAACGCTTCCTTCAAACACACGAAAAGAATCGTAACAGCTGCGTCAAGGTCCAGAAAGCTGCCTTGCACATTGCTAACACAATTTAAATGATGTTTCCACAGAGGCTGTTCACATCGCAGAAATACAAAGAAATGCTGAGATTTCAATTCACTACGGCACGCCTGAGATTCTGTAGATAATTCATGTAAGACTGTATAGACCTAGTCATAATTAATAAATACAAATATATATATATAAAGTAACCGGGAAAAAAATGTTTATTCCTTCTTCTGTTGAAATTTGTTTTTCGGTAGCAGAGTAAGTCAGTAATTCACGGCATTCCAGAACGCCGCGCAAAACACCAGATTTCCCTTCAAATAGTGTCCATGAGGCTGGCGAGTAAATAAATCTGCTTCCGGACGAAAATTTTTAGGTTCCACCGAGATTTGAACTCGGATCGCTGGATTCAGAGTCCAGAGTGCTAACCATTACACCATGGAACCAGTTAGAAGGCCTTTCCGAACCGCCCCTATTGAGGGAAGCTTAAAGGGAATGGCACAAAACTCCGCGATTCGTATGTTCTTAGATACAATCGCTTCCTAGCTCTTTTTCTCTGGAGTCTGTATTAATTTTACGCACAAAATCCATTGTTCTTGTACCGCAGCGCCTCACAGCACTGAAAGCAGCCCACGATCAGAAGCACCTTACCATGAAGCTCGGTCACCAAGCCCTTGCCGCGCTGCCAGTGTCCCCAGGTGCGTCCCAAAGCCTGCACGCAGCCGTGCAACGCTGCGCGTGCCGACTGCACGTCCACACGCTTCTTCTGCCTTCACGCCTTTTGGTGAGATTTGCTTGCTTTACTTGAGAAGACCGCAGGTACCATTGCTAGAACCATTGTTTTATTATGCCAAGGTGGTGTTTTTTTTTTCCCTTTTGGGGAAAAACTGACCTGTGGGACATTTGATTTCATCGGGAGAGACAGAAAAACTGCAAGTAATCCCTGCCTGCGTGTGATAAAACCACAGCCAAGCTGTGCCCGGCCTCTGCTCGCAGCAGCAACAGCTTCGATCGAAGAGCAGCGGCCCCCGTCCAGGAGAGCGCAGCCCCCGGTGCCACTGGGCTGACTGCTCGGAGCGGGACGGCACAAAGCCCCGCGGCACCGCCCGGCAGCCAAAAGAAAGCCGCTTAGCAGAGGATGGTTTCGATCCATCGACCTCTGGGTTATGGGCCCAGCACGCTTCCGCTGCGCCACTCTGCTCCTGCTATCCGATACTTCTCCGGCCTTGTTCTAGAACGTTACCCGCCCACTTCGGTTGCCTCATGCGGTGGCTCCGGCCTTGAGACTGACCCTGAGCCTAACCCCAGCCCTGAACCCGGACTCGGTCCCGGACTCGGTCCCGGTCCCAGTCCCGGACTCGGCCTAACCCCTGCCCGCCGCCACCCGCGGGCCCTCCCCGGCAGCGCAGCGCGGAGGCCCAGCAGCCCGGCGGCCAGCCTCCCCCAGAGCGCTTTGCGGTAATTTGCATACTGCAGCGGCGCCACCCGAGCTTTGTCCCCCCCCCGCTGCCGCCCCCAGCCCCGACCTGCACTGGAGGGGCGGCTGGCAGCATTGGGTGCAGTCAGCCCAGGCACACGGCTTCTGATTTTCCTGCGCGCAGTCTCACCCTAACCTCAGAATTGTTAAGATTTGGAGCTTTAAATATCGAAAGGAGATGAACTCTGATCGTGCTCGCTTCGGCAGCACATATACTAAAATTGGAACGATACAGAGAAGATTAGCATGGCCCCTGCGCAAGGATGACACGCAAATTCGTGAAGCGTTCCATATTTTTTCCACTTTCCCCTCATAGACAGGCCCCGTCCCCTCTGGCCACCCTTAGGGAGCCCGGGTCGGCCACCACAGAGTGACTGAAAAACAGCACTCGTTCCTCTCACAGGGCTCATTCCTCTCACAGGATCACAGATCTGTCTTCCTGTGATCCTATTATAGAGTCATTATTATGGAGTCATTAACGTAGGAAAAGCCCTCCAAGATCAGCTGGTCCAACCACCAATGTCACCCAGTACCAACCATGTCCTCAGGCACCACGTCCAACCTTGCCTGGAACACTCCCAGCGACTGTGACTCCACCGCCTCCCTTGGCAACGCGTCCCAACACCTGACTGCTCTTTCTGAGAAGAAATGTCTCCCCATTTCCAACCTAAACTTCCCGTGGCACAACTTGGGGCCTTTTCAAGTTGTACTATCACTTCTCTGTCAAAAGTAGTGATTCAGAATAGAATGGCTTTGGACCTACTTCCTGCCAAGGAGGGAGGGGGTTGTAAGGTAATTAATTAAAGTTGTTGCATATATTTTAATCAGGAGGGCAGGACTGAAGAAGACTTACATTATGTCTGGGAGAAGACTGAGATCCTCCATGAAAGTACAACACAAGTTGAGGTTTTACAAATTTATGGGAAATTTTGACATCTCAGCTCCCAGATTTGGCATGGTTAAAACAGCTCTTTGTCTCCATTTTAGTATTAAGATTACTAATCTTGTTAACCTGCATACTGTTCCAGTGCTTTCTCCAATGCTGTCAGCAATCACTGGGAGATCGTGAGCTTTGGAAATGATGTAAGTTAAGGCACCAGCTGGAAACTGGTACATATTTTATGCAGGGGAAAAAGAAGTGCTGTAGGACCAGGGACACATTTATAGAAAAGAGGGGACTGAAGGGAGGTGAAAAGATTAGTGGAATTTTTCTAAGATAGTTGTAAAGGGTTTCACAATCATTGCTGTGCTTGTTTTGCAACTACTGTTTTCTGATAAAGACCAGGCATGCGCAAACACCGTGTAATCTATTTCTGAGTGTTTATCAAGGATGTTCAAGACGGTGCTGAACTTTCAAGATCTGGTCTGCTGGTTTTGTCAGCAAAACGAAGAAGTATGGCCAAAGTTCACAAGGAGGAAGAAGAGCTGATGAAGTAAAGCAGTCAGCAGGGGTCTTCAGAGACTGAATGCACATCCAGTATAGGATGGTGGCTTATATAAAAGAATTCCCAGAAATTGTATGAATATGTATGTATAGCTAGTATAGCTAGCATATAAACTTTGAAATTAACTTGAAAGGTGTGCACATTAAGAGGAGTGATCCCCTGTGTGCCCAGCACTGCAATAAAGAATACTTGTTTGATAGTCACATTGGCTATTGAGTTATGATTGCTTGGAATCACAAGCGTGTAGCAAAATGTGCAATCTGTGTGGACAGTACCTCTTCAAGATTTATAGTTATTATAGGGAAAATAAGAGTTATTTTTAGAAGGCTTCTTACAAATAGGTAGTGGTTTTTTTGGCTTTGCCATTGAAATTTTGTTCCTATTCAGTCTGAATTCTGTGACGAAGTAAGTAAAACTAAAAGTGCTGAATGCTTCTTGGAAGAAAAAAGCAGAATAGAAGCAGAAAGTGGGAAGGATAAAGTAAAAATAGCGAGTATTAAGCAACTGTATTGTTGGAGATGCTGTTGTTCTCTAGTGAAAATGAGCAAGCTTATTGCTTTGATTACTTACTCTACTTGTTTGACTGTTACTTTCAATTTTTTTTTAACTTGATACTTTCTGCATGAAAGTACTTGTTATGTGTTAGGTACTATACTATGTAATTTATTTGCTTTTTAATTAAAAAGAATATTTGCAGATACGACAGTGATAACTGATAAAAGGCTGAAGGTTGTTATCCTGAAGCTCGTAAGTGTAAAACAATTGAGATATAATCAGTCCTGTTCAGCAATGATCAACAAAATGTAAGAAATTCTGCTTTTGTATTACTTAACTTACATGTATACAATGAGAATGCAGGTATTGCTAGACTTTTATATAGATATTAAAAAACAAACAAACTTAAAACCTTTGAATTAGTTACTGTATTCTGTCTCATAAACCCAAATGACTAGGACTCATTTTTCATTCTTTTTCTTAATAAATCAGGTTGTTTTGAAAACACTGAAAATTTTAACACAAGCACAAAGACTTTCTGGGATGCATTGCGTGGTAATCACCGTGGTGGTTTTCAACCATGTTCTCATCTCTCTTTCCTTTAATAAATAAGTGCTGTTAATTCTGTTACAGGCTAGCAGGGAAACAGAAGGGTTAAAGCTACTGATGGTAAGTGAGCTGTTAGTCCTTGCAGGCTAACAAATCTAACTGTTGTGATGTAGTATAGGTCTCTCCATACCTGTTCAAGGTAATGGTTTGGATTCAGCCTCTCGTCCTCAGTGTCCTTAAATCACCGATAACTGGAAACTGTGAGAATAAAACAGATAAAGAATCAAGCATCCCTATGCATTCTGGAAACAGGCTACTTAGATAGATAAACTCTTTGTGTGTTTTTTTTTTTTTTTTTTTTTTTTTTTTTTTAATGAATTACACAGATAAATGACTTGTATATGGAGAAGTTTGCATTAGCGTTTACAGGGAACAGTTTTACATTCCTGTTTCACAAATGTATGTAAAATGTGAAATAAGTGAGGTATTTAAACATTGCTGAATTTACTGATTGCTCTTGTAGCAACATAGTGCATTTTGTATTGAAAATTACATGCCTCATGAGACAGTAAGCTTTGTAAGTTTGTAAAGTACATACTGCTGCATTTCTATGCTTACATTTGGAAGCTAAATATGCAGGAGCTCAACTTTGTGCTGGAAACTAATGATGCATAGTAAAACATCAGAAAAAATATGATAATAGAGCCAGGAATTTCACTGAGAACTTGATGGTAAGAGGTGGGGAGAGGGAATAAATATTGAAGTAACGTAGCGGAGAGACTGCTATAAACCATGTAAACCTCTGAAACTCTTTCCTGCATGGCTGCAGTTGTGGTTCAGAAGGAGGCAGTATGCTGCAGCTGGTGCCCTCAGTTAGATTTCTCTGCAATGCTGTAGAGAAAAACGAACCTTAACCTTTGAGCCTGGAGTATTGGCTTTGAAATTTCATTCCTAAGTGCCAGCTGCTCCTGTTTTGCAATGTACACCTCATTGTACTAGGAATGCATGTTTAAAGGACTTGTGTGAGACAGTTCATGACAAAATATAAAGCTTACTGATGTAGACATCCAAGTGGTAAAATCAACATTAATGTGAATTTTGGTGGGATTAAAACCATTCCCTTGCTGTGACTGTCACACAGTCAAAATGAGGTGAAGCATGCAAAGTTAATACTGGCTAGCAGGCCTCCTTAATGAATGGAACATATTAATATGTATATATATGATAAGATACAGCAACTTCTTAAAAGCTTTGAAATTTTTCTTGTCTGTTTAGTTCATGATTGAGAACACAGACATGCAGCTTTATTTTTAAATGCTATTTTTAACTTTACAACTGTGCTTAAGAGCATAAACTCGCTTAAGTTACTAAATTAGCATGAAAGGTGAGTCACTACATATTTGCTTCTGTTTGGTAGAAAGACACGGTGTTAGTAACCCCTTGCTTCTCCTAGCAGCTTTGTGAATTTTAGATAAACAGGAACACAACTTTCAAGAGTTAACACTTTTCTGTTGTTTGGAATGTAAATCTATACAGATAATATCTATATTTGTCAAGGAGATCGGAAGAAATAATTATAAAAGCCCATTAAATAGCCATATTACTTTGTGAACATCAGCATCAAATATGTATTGCACATAAATGATTGTGAGAGAAGAGGAATTCTTGCATATTTTATATTAAAAAGGTGAAATACAAGGGACTATCTTTACGTATGTTCATCACAGAGAATTTGTGCAATTCTGAGCAGTTCTTATTAAACCCATAATTATACTACAATAATTATTTTAAAGCTTACAGTTCACAATTAACTTTCACTGAAATGAAATTCTGCTGACATACTCCTGTAAATGATTAAACGTAATAACCTGTGTTTAAGAACATGGTGTCGTTTTTCTTTTGTTCTTCATTTTCAAGTGAAATCTTTTGATTTTTTTTACCACTATTTACTTTACTTGGGTCAAGTTGTTCAGCAGAGGCAAATAAATGCTTCTATATGCTAGAATTGTTTTCTATATGCTAGTCATCCATTAGTTCTTAAGCTAAACCATTTGGCTTATTGTGCTGATTCTATTAAAACTGCCAGTAGAAATAAAATTATTAAAAAATGGCTGGTGCAATTGTCCTCATTGTTTGGATAAAATTACCCAGAAACATTGCTAGGAAATCTGCTTTTTCTTTTTAGTCATTTATATAAAAATTTAGCATATGGAAGCACTGAGAAACTGGCAGAGTGCCTGCTCTGTGTAATGCCTTTGTTATAATACATTGTGACAGCACGGGTTCTACATTTTAAATGTTTAATTTTCTTTTTAGTGTAGTTTATTTGATATTTCCCTTTCAACACGTAAGTCAAAATTCAGATGTTTCCTGCTGCTCAGGAGAATATTCTAGTTTTGTCCCTGAATCTGGCCTTTCAGAAGGTAAAATACAGTTTTTGCAATTCATACTGGGAAATGTCACTTGGAAGAACATTTTATATATATATATATGTGTGTATATATATAAATATATATATATATATAACACCTTCACTGAAGTTATAAAAGGCAGATTTAAAGTTTTACTGTCATAATACCTTTTTATTTTTCCTGAATACTATTTGATCAGCTGAAACACTGCTGTGTGGCTGTGACACGGCTCGTGAGGTGACGCGTCGCCCACCGGTATAGGACAGAAGCCCCGTGTCACCAGTTACAACTCACTTTGTGGCTGCCACTTGTTACCTCAGCATCCTTAAATCCTACAATCATTAAGGTTGGAAAAGCCCTCCAGGATCATTTGGTCCAACCATCCCCTACCACCAATGTCACTCCCTGAACCATGTCCCCAAGCACCACGTCCAACCTTTCCTTGAACACCCCCAGGGACAGTGACTCCACCACCTCCCTGGGCAACCCGTCCCAACGCCTGACTGCTCTTTCCGAAAATAAATGTCTCCTCATTTCCAACCTGAACCTCCCCTGGCACAACTTGAGGCCGTTCCCCCTGGTCCTATCGCCAGTTATCTGTGAGAGGAACCTGACCCGCAGCTCCCCACAGCTTCCTTCAGGTAGCCGTATGCTGTGAGGGGATGGGAGTGTAATCAAGGGCATGCTTTAACAATATGAACGTGATTTTAACATTTTTAAAGGGAATTTAACATTTTAACAGGGATTTCAACCCTCAGAACCGTTACGCACCGTTACTCCCCGATTTATTCCCCCCCCCGAGCCCGGCGCTGAGGGACAGACGCGGCCCCGCCCCGCGCCCCTTCACAGGCGGCCGCGCGTCATCAGCGCGCGCGGGGTTCCGCGCCGGTCACGTGCCCCGCGTTTCCCTGAGGCGCCGAGCGGGCCGGGGGTGAGGGCCGGGGGGTGGCCGGTTCAGGGTCCCCGGCCCGCTCGGCTCTGACTGGAAAGTGCCGCCTGGGCGGCCCCTTCCTGCACGGAGCTGCTCGGGGGCACGGGGAGGGAGCGGGCGGAGCCCCCCGTAGGGCCGGGCTGCCGCGGTTCCTGTCAGCGCGGCCGCCTGGGGCTGGTTTCACCCCCATACAGCCTGGCAGGGCCTTAAGGTCGTGGGAGGGGAGGGCTGCCGTGGTGGTGCCCGGGGGGGGGGGGGGTTGCAGGCGGTCACCCGAGCTCGCTTAACGGCCTCTCCTCCGTTTCTAGGCTCGTCATGTCACTGCC
Source organism: Oxyura jamaicensis (assembly GCF_011077185.1). NCBI lineage: Eukaryota > Metazoa > Chordata > Aves > Anseriformes > Anatidae > Oxyura > Oxyura jamaicensis. The sequence goes on along the minus strand of NC_048910.1, from coordinate 3,900,563 downwards.
AACAAAGAGATGCGGAAGGCCCCCCGTGTTGTCTTTTTCGGAAAAGAAAAAGAGAAAGCAGAGCCTGGATAGGAGGAGGGGGAAGACGAGGATCTATGTGGGAAGCCACATCGACCGCTGGCTGACGCTCAAGGAGAAGCTGGACTTCAGGAACGACGCCGAAGTGGCGGGGTTTTTGTTGGACTTGTGAGTAGGCTGTCTCAGTTCTCTTCTGTTTACGAGTTCCAAGTAAATAATTCCCAGAGTTAACTTAACGCCAGCTGTATGTTTTCTTTCTAGGTATGACAGCTATGACCCGTTGTTAAAAGCTCCGATCTGTTCCCTCCCGGGAGGTGTGAGAAGAAAGGGTGTGAGAAACGAAAAAGTGTTGTCAGACAGCACTTCCTTAATAGCAGCTGATGGAACGTTAGTATTATGCTCTCTGTGTGTGTGAATGGGGCAGATTAAATCTTTTTCGTGATAGCATTTAGAAGATGGCAACTGCCTCTAAAAAAAGGGGGTGGGTCATAAGCAAGAGAAAACTATACAGCTAATTTTGTCAGACTGTATAATTCGGAGACCCTTTGTGGAAGCTTATCTGTTTAGCTTGTTGTTTGCATTATTGAATATTAAATAGTCTAGGTAAAGTAGAACTAAAACTTCCCCCCCCCCCCAGAAAAACACATAATGAGAAATATGGGTTGTATTTGCAGGTATGACGATGATGACCAGCTGTCTAAAGAGTCTGCTTGTTCCAAACCTGGAGACTTAAGAATCATCACTGTGAAAGAAGAGAGAGAGATGCCACATGATTGCTTGTCAACGGAGACAGATGACACGTTAGTGATACTATGGGGTTCTTTTTGCATGGTTTACATTTGAAAATATTTTGTATGGATTTTAATTTTCACTTTTGATTTTGTTTATTAGAAATTCATGTCATTCATGATCTAATTCCTTACCTAAAAGCATCTCAATAGGTAATGGTTGGTCCAGTCTTTGTGAGGCAAGAATCAGTGAGAGATTTTGGAAAAGTTTTCTCTTGGAGTACACACAGCAACCTTGCTTGTTCGGTGACTGCCTTCCTTAATCGTATATAATTTGTGAGTGGAATAAGAAAATAGCTGCTCTACATACATTAGTCACTTTAGTAAATAATGAGACTTCACAGTGATGCTGTCTACAGGCACATGTGATTGTAGTGTGTGCTTTAACTTTTCTAAAAAGAAAAATGTTTCATTGTTGACTGTTTGAGTAATAATACATACAAAGTGACGTGTTAACCTGTTTAAAAATAGTGCCGTGCTCAACGAGGCAACCACACCATCAGTCGACTGCTGATTTCTTTTACTGCAGTGTCATCAGTCACTAAGGCATTCACAGTTGAGATCAGAGGAGCCTCAAATAGGTATGCTTGTCCATTACTCTCTAGGTTTCAATTATCCACAAGTATTACTGAATAACTGTAATTTCATCCATGTCTTAGTTATCAGACCTTTAAAAATTTATCTTTTAATGTGTGCAGGGGGACACTGAGAACCTAGGACATTACATTGGCATTGCATGGTGTGTCCAAACCCTTCGCTAATATGAAGTATGTAATGCATGTAGCATGTTTGTCTGAATCTTGTTTTCCACTGTTCTTTTTTTTTGTGACTTCCCTAATTCTTCTTACTTTTGATTTTAGTAGGTGAACGTGTTGGGGTTCTGAAAGCAATTCAGTGGCTCTGAAGAATTCTTGGAAGCTAGGTCAGGAGAAAACAAATGTCAGTGCTGATGAAGCCGAAAATTTCAAGTGCATTCTTCAAAATAACACTTTTCTCTGGCACTATAGCTTTAGTTTGGAGTACAGCCAACAATAACGGAATTCCTGGGATGGATTTTACACAGGTGAGACAGAAAGCTTGTTCTTACTTGATTGCTTATTTCTACCTTTTGAGCCATGAGAAATAATGTGAAAAGCTTTTTGGTATGAGAAAAACTTTCTTTTCACCTAAAAGGTAAGGTATGGGATACTTAATTAGACTCATGGTGTGTGTGTGCTAAGATACTAAGTCACACTGATTATGTAAAATGCTGGACAAATGATCAGGCATGTATGCAGTGGTTGTACAAAGCTGAGGCAGCTGTTTAAGAACAAAGAGATTCAAAAAGAAGTAGTATTTTATAGGGCAGATATCTTGGTGCATACCGTGTTGTTCTGTGGAACATTCACCCACAATGAGTAGTTGTATAGCCTGTCTGTGAGGGTAAGAATTCTTCTGTGCTTCAGTCTCTTTCGAGGTCCCTTCCGACCCCTACAAATCTGTGATTCTCTGAACACCACATCCTCAGTAATGCTTCTGTTTTTCATTCACAGTATACTGATGAGGTAGAGTGATAATGTTACTGAAAGATTCTTATTAGCTGTGGGAAATTCATACAGTGGTCAAGTGATCTGCCTAAAGTCATGTTGGTAGCTGAGCTTAGGTCTTAAAAGTAAGACTAAACTCAATATTAACTCAGTGGTTTTTAGATTTTTTTTTAGATGGCAATATTCTTAGCTATATTAGAAAATACTGGTTTACTTTCTGAAGGGAGCAGTGGCTATGTTGATGGATTAAAAAAAAAAAAAATCCAGGAAACCTACACTTCCTGTTGAAGGGTGGAGATGAAGACAGGTAGCTCCTGCTTTCCAGGCATTTGGGTGTCATGTTTCCCTGTTGCTGTTACTGTTTTGAGGATGATGGAGTATGTCTTTTCATTTTGTACAGCCAGGAGAAGAACAATTTGAAGTATAGTTTCTGCAACAAGGTTTTGTTGAAGGTCCTTTCTTAACAAAAAGCAGCTTTATGATTATGTATTTTAGGCCTTTCATCTAGTCAACTAGGTTGGCTAAACACTAACTGCTGAGGACCTGGAAATAGCAAATACAGTGGAGGAAGAACACTTAATTCACCTGTTTCTTCAGTGGCTTTAATATTTGGTTTGTCTTGTTTTTAGAGTTTTGCCCACTGATGTTAGCTTTCAGAGGTTGCTCTTGTTGGAGAGAAGTAAGTTGTTGTAGAAACAGTGAGGGAGACAAGTAGTGGGGACTCTGGGATTTCAAGATTCTTGCCAGGTAAACTGGTATTGTATTTTGAGTTCTGGCTATTGTGAAGAGTTGGAATGTTGAAATAACACAGGAAGAAAAGAACACACGGAAATTGCTTTAAAGCATTATTGGCAGGGTGTAGCCAAAGGGAAGTATTACTGAACTGTGTCCAGTTAGGTTCCTGAATACATTCAGTTCTTCTATAATGCGTCTCTGTTACTTACTTTCACCTTACCTTTAAAATTTAGAACACTAACCAAGCTAGATTCAAATTGTTTTTCTGGTTTTCATGTAAAAAGTGCAAAGCTGTCGAAGCACGTAATGAGCTATTTATTTATTTATTTATTTATTTTAATATTTGTAGTTTACTTCGAAATAAAGATTGAAGGCTGAGTTAAAGTAGCTGAGTAGGGGGTTTCCTTTGTTTTAAAGGAACCGTAGGGGATTTGGGATTAATTTTAAATCTCTGGCACTCAAATATTTCAGAAGTAAAATTCCTTTGGCTGGACTTCTATTACTGACACATTTTCTTGATGCAGCTGGCTTTCCTGGGATTTGATTATTCAATGTATCTTTCACCTTGATTCATTAAGAAATAAACCAAGAACAATATACACAAAGAATGCAGATATAAAATACTCAAAAGTGCCACAGCAGTTGGATGAGGAAGACTGAAACCTGTACAGTGGGTTGGTGTCAGTAATTAGTAAATGATTAGTTGGGAAGCCCCTTCTTTGAAGCAGACTTCAGCTCCAGTTCCTGTCTTCCCTGAAATGGTAGTGGCAGCTCCTTTCATAACGATTTTTGCTATGTAGCATTTCTCACATGCAAAAGAATCTGTATTGCAAAAGTTCTCTTAAGTAATCTGTTGTCTGAAAAACTTAATGGCTGCTGTCCAGACAAGGCAATTGTAAATTGTAATTACCTAGCTTGAAAACAAAATAAACAATCTTGAGCAAATGTCCAGCAGCCTGTTAATGCTGAAGGCTTGCCATGACAACAGTATGAGCAGCTGAGTGATGGGAAATAGAGTGGAGTTTCCTAGCAAGCAGGAAAGTAAAACTTTAAATTATGTTAAAATAAATTAATAAAATAACCTGCTTAACCAGGAGAGCTTCCTGTGTTCTACAAACAAATTGAATTTGAATCCCTTTTTTTTTTTTTTTTTCCAAAACTGTTCTGACTAGTCTACATTTAGACCCTCTAAATATGACTGAAGTATGGCACAGCAATTCTTGATTGAACTAAAAGACTCTACGTGTATTGGTTTTGGTCTTCAGTATTCATAGTTTGTTCTTAATTACATCAAAAAAATGGCAAACAAAAAAAAACAGACCACAAACAGTGATTATTTCTCTAATGTAACTTGAAAGTGAATGTATAACAGTGTTTTTCTTTACAGAACATTGAGTGATTAGTCTAAGACGTGGTGCACTTAATTAAGTAGTTGACTATTGTAATGCTAAATGTTGATCTGTGTTTTGCTCTAATGAAGTCATGTGTCTAAATCATATAATCAGACCAGCATCTTTTATTTTGTACGTTGCAAGTACAAAAGCACAAATGGATTGTTTGTAATTTTCCATCATTTCAAAGTTAGACAAAAGTATTAGGGGAATGTATTAGTCATATTTCTTGAAATAATGCAAGCACACTTTGTATTTAGACACTTGAATGTCACATAATAATTATAATCATTGTGTTACTTTTCAGGGTAACCAGTAAGAAGAAAATCAAGCACTTGAATGATGATACCGGGCAGTTTTTGGTCCGTTTTGATTTTGCTGTGATGGTATTGTGAACTATAAAGAATCACTGTAAATTCTAATATGAAACCCCATGTTACTTGTTGAACAGCAAATTAAACTTAATTTACTAAAGTTTTATTGTGGTACCTTAACACTAATAAAGCGTGTGGAGTGTATTTATTTCACTGCGGGAGTCTGTACATGGTTTTCTGAAATGGCAACAAGAAACAAATGATAATGCAAATAGGTACATTTCAGGCTTATTCAGAATTTTATTTAATTCCTGTAGTTTGTATTAATGAAAACGTTCCTCACATTTTATTTAAAACTTGAAGGGTTAAAGTAGAAAAAACTTTCTAGTAGCAGTTGCAGCATCAAGCCTCTTTATTTCTTGACGTATTTCTTTGAATGCTTTTTGCTAGGGAGCAAATTGAAAATATCCCACATAATGGAAGGCATTCTTAGAGGCTACTTATGCTCTTAATATTGACGGTTAAAGTAATGAACTATATAGTGTGTTGTGTTATTTCCCTTTAACAAATGAATAATCAAGATCAGATACCATGTTTTTTATTCAAGTATATTTAATTACTGAATAATTTGATCTCTTGCTTTGGCTTTTGACACTGTGAAAGCTGATATGTAATGGTATTATGCCTCTGATATGGTGCATCTTAATAATTTTCTCTAAAAAAGATAAATTAAATATGGAGTCCTTTTAGTAATGGAAGTTCAATAGAGTTGTGTTTGCAGTTCTGAATTTGTTTTGTAGTTACTAGATATGAATAATCCTGGAAAGTTTTTAATTGAGAAATTACTGTGATTATATTCAATATCTGTTGGTCAAAAGGCCAGAAATTCCCATTTTTCAGATATTTTTTTCTTTAAACCATGTGTTCTCATAAGTGTTTAGGTCCCAGTCTTACACTGTTCAAGCCAGTTGGGGTTTCCCATTGACTTGCAGCAGAACAGCCTCTTTCTATGGAGTAGTTCCCCCAATTAGGTCTTTACATTCAATATTCTGTATTTTTAATGAGCTGCTTCACCTGCAACAAGAAACTGCTGCTCTTAAATATTCTTTTGTTGCATTTGAAGTGTAAAAGTCGTGTTAGCTTATTAATATATGTTGTCAAATGTTGGACAGATAGCTTCAACAAATAATCTCCTCCAGTTTATTTATAAAAAGAGCTCTTAAAATGAGAATGCCGTTTCCCATGCCTTTGTGTTCTCTTTGCTCTGTGCTGTTCAATGTTTTGACTACCAAGCTGTCACTTGTGTAAGTGACTCAGTTTGGCCCATGGAAAATAGCATGACTGGTGATGCTAGTTGTCAGTTACGTGACTTTCAGCACTCGCAGATTTTATATTGTGAGTGTCAGTGAAAAGGGAAGAGGATTCAGCCTTCAGTAGAATTGGTTATGTTTACCTCCAAAGTCGACAAAATCAACAGAAGAATGTGCTACTGCAAGAGCTAGTTGCAGTAAGGAGCTCTGTCCTTCTGTGGCATTTGAGCACCATTTGTCAGCCTGTTAGCCTAGTTCTTGTGCCTTTTTAAATGAACAGTCAAAGTACTATTTAATGACATTCTTGTGGAAGTAAACTAATGCTGCAAATGCATTATGTTTTCAGGTCTACTCACTATTTAAAATCCTTGTAGAATAGCTATTCTGATAGATAGTTCTTGAATCTGGTATGATCCAGCTACTACTACTGTGTTTTCCCCAAAAACATTACATTAAACTAGCAATTCAGGCTGAAGAAAAGTCAAGAGAAAAATAGACTTAAAATTTCCTTTTGTAATGTTTTAATATGCATGATTTATTTGGGGTTGTTATATCAACATATGTTTAAATATCTGACTTGTCTAGAACAGAATACTATCATTTGTATTGTCCAGTAAATTTTGCAGAATAGTTGAATTGTAATGATTCTGACACAGATTTGTGCATCTGCTGAGAACAGGATGAGCAGTGGCTATCCTTTTGTCAGCCAGAAAACAGCACAGTCAGTTTTTCTGCATCTGTGGGTCTATGGCAATTGCTGAACTAGAATGTGCTTAAATGTAGAAGTTCTATCTATAAATACTGTTTACGCTGTAATTCCAATTATGGGTTAAGGATATACATGTGGAATTACTCTAAGCAAAATACTTGGGTTTTAGCAATATTGAGTATAGATTTCTAAACTGTGAAAATAAGGAAATTGGCTATATGGGTTTAGAGTGAAAGGCAAACAAAGGCTGTAAAACACAAGGGATTTTGTTCTTTGTTTATAATGTGGCTTTGCTGTCCCATTTGTTTTCCTTAGGACTGTGGCTCTATTAAATCTTTGAAATGTGATCAAGTACATAAGCTGAGGAAATCTAGGAAACTTACATCGAGATACGGATAGAATTATGTTGGAACATAAATTTCAAGCCATTAGCCAAAAAACTTAACTGACAATACACCAATTTTCAGAATGCTAACCTCGTATCCCATTATTTTGCCTTGACAAGGCGAACTTTTTTGAATTGCAGAATTAAATTTATTAATTATCTTAAATTGCAACAGTGACTATTGTGCTTTTAGCTTAGTATCAAATGAAAACTTCATGTGTGTATTTCTTTTCAGGAAAGGTGATCTGTTCTATGTTATGACTTAATTTTGTAGTAATTGACCACAAAATTTTGAGCTTATTTAAAATAGCTCTTGTGGATCTTTTTAAAATGTAATATAAGCAGTTTTGTAGGTAGCTGCAGACGAGAGAGGGAGAGGTAGAGCTGAAGGTGATAGACTGTGGTGTAGGTTACTGTAGAAAATAATTGCATTTCAATATCCTTTTTTATTACTGTTTAGAGAGGCTGTTTAATTCTGCATTTTTTTTAATTTATTTTTTTTTTTTTAGAGAACAAGTCTTATGAGGAGCAGCTGAGGGAGCTGGGGCTGCTTAGCCTGGACAAAAGGTGGCTCAGGGAGACCTTATTGTGCTTTACAGTGACCTTAAAGGAGCTTGTAGCAAGGTGGGCATCAGGCTCTTTTCCCAGGCACCAAGGGTTAAGATGAGTTTAGTGGTGGGCTTTAGGGCTAGGTTACAGGTTGGACTAGATGACGTTGGAGGTGTTTTCCAACCTGAAGGGTCCTATGATCCTTTTCTTATTCTGAATGCCTCTTTATAAGCTTGATCGCACAGCCCCATGCTCAGGATGAGGAAGAACCCTGCACCATATTATTTAAGAATATAACAGGAATGCAGGAGTCTGGTATTCTGAGTTCTTCAGGCTCAGTAGATAATTTTATGCAAGTTGTTTCTCTCTCTCTAAGCCTTTTTTTTTTTCCTGTGGTAAAATAAGAGTAAATTCCAAGTGTAACTTTTATAATATACAAGATTACTTGTCTGTTAGAAAGATTTAATAGTAAGAAATACTATCCCAAGTGTGATATTTTACTTTTTCAAGGAAGTCTCAAGTCCCGTGCCTGTTACCAGTGACGTGTTTTCTGGGTTTCTATATCAACCCAGACGAGTTTCAGCAGTGTGCTATGTTAAGCACCTTCTCATGAGTCACTGCTGAAAATACTGGTCAGTGGACGGCAGGAGGGGAGAGGCATCAAAGGAGGAATTATGAAGGTGGGAGTAGTGGAGTTTCAGTTTAAGATGTGTAAATGAAAGGTGGGTTAGAAAGGAATGGTGAACCTGAACTTTTTTTTGTGGTTTGAGTGGTTACCTGGCTCAGGACAAGCCTGTTTCCTCTCTTTTCTGATGTCTCAGCAGGAGCAATTACTGTTTCATCCCTTTATAATTCCAGAGAGGTTCCTCACCACTCTCAGAGTCAGTGTCTGGGCAGTAAGGACTGTGTTTTCATGGTTTGACATAAATAGGATACTTCTAAGATAGCAGGTAGATAGAGAAGTCTTAGATCTTTGCCACCTCATTTAGGTCATAAAGCAATACTTTCTGTAGTTCTTGTGTATATAAATGTTAAACTGATGTCTTTTTAAGATAAGTCTACCACTCAGTGATGTTTGTAATCTTGCTTTACATGTGGTGTTTGGTGCAGCTCTACCCACAGACTGGCTGGGGTATCTAGAGAGAAAGAGGGCAGGTGTTAGTGCATGCATGTGTGTATGCAAACACATTCCCACTCTGATTTGATGTCATGAATGAATGAGGGTTGAAAGGGACCTCTCATGATGAAAGATCGTCTCATCCAAACTTCTGCTCAGCGCGGGGCTGACTTGACCTGACAGTATGGGATGTTAATATATTATTTGGACAAGTGAATTATATAATTAAAGGCAATTTCTTATTTTATTAGCTTTGTGCTAAATAAAAATGTGCGCACGTAAAGCATGATGTGACAGAAAGACCTTATTTTCTTTGGTTGTAGGACGATGTGCTCTGAAGTGAGATGACCACACATACTGAGTGTGGCCACATACTACAAAAGTCCTCTTTCTTAATTATTGCCATTATGTTTGGTGTTTGCAGTCAGGTCATACTTACATTAGTGAGAAAGCTTTGGTGAATGTGCTCTGGGCATGCAGTACAAGCATAGAAGAAACAGGGTATCTAGTATGCAGATAGGATGCTACTTAAAAATTGATGCTTGATTTTAAGTTACGTTTCTTTGCCTTTTAATGTTTAAAGTGAAAATTTGCATTTTGGACATAATAATGCTAATGATTATTGAAGACATTGTTTTTCAAGATAGGATATTGTACCTTTCCGAAGTTAGTGTGTTTTCCTGTTCTTTCTCTCCATCCTCAGTGGTAAAGCATCCTTAAGATATCTATGAAATTTTCCAGTAGGAGGAACCTTGGCAGCTTAAGCGATGGGATAAGGTCAGGGCCTGGAACTAAACCAGAATGGAGACCCCTTTCTGTAGTGGTTGATGGCTGCAATTTTCTTAAAATGCGTTTTGACAGGTCCAGCTTAACGTGTATCAGTATCATGCCTTACCTTTTCTATGTCGATTTGATATTTATGCCTGCTTTCCCCTTGAGGCTCTACAGAATATAGACAAAGGTTCCCTGTTTGTATCATAAATCAACATTGAATCCACACGCATCTGAGTAACCAGGATCACCTACTGTCTCTGTATCCCCATAACTCACTTATGTTGTTCCAGGGCAAAATAGAGAAGGAAGTTTAAAGGCAAGAGCAAAAGTTGAATGATGTTTAAACCGCTGAAAGGTTCTAGTGCTTCTCAGCATTTTTTTTTTCTTTCTCTATGTGTTTCTTTCCACCAAGTTCTTTTCTATCCAATATGCTGCTGCTTGGATGGTCAGCCTTGTTGCAGACTTCAGAAGACATTCTGGTAGAAGGCTTTTATCTGTAAGGTTTGTTTAAGCAATCATTTCAAAAAAGTTTTTTAAGCAGCCTATTTTTCAAATGAAGACTTTCTGTGACACTAGGGTGGTATCTTCAGTGGCAAAACAAAACAAAAAGCTTCTGTGATAGGATTTTACTGTGGTTTTATAAACTCGTATTAGATAACCTCAACCTGGCTTTGAGATTAATACAGTGGTGTTTATTCTGTGCTTCAGATACTGATCTGAGATGACTCGAACTTAGTCTGTGCAGATCAGCTCTGATGCTTTTTGGGTTGTTTTACAACCACAAATTAGATGAACCTATGTGTGGATAACTACAATGTATTTAGTATATCCTAGTAACTTGACTTCTCTTTTCTCACAGTTGAGAACCTTTATTGTCTTTTACCATCCTGACACTTGGATTTGATATATTACTGTGGTCTCACAACTACCAGCTCTGTCAAGTGTAGGTTTGAACATAAATACCTCAGCAGAATGCACTTTGTGAGGTTTGATGTACATTAAGACAGCTGCAGACGTAGCATTTTGTATGTTTTCATGTACATCTAGAAAACAAAATTGTTCACTGTTTCATGTAGATGCTGCCTACCTATATCTAAAGTAGTTCTAAAAGGGCATTTTTCTTACAGTCTGGCCATAAGATCAGGGGTTGCTTAATTTTATTTCAAGATTGTTCAGTTTATGGCAAATACACATATGAGAATAAGGTACTTGATTTTTCTTTTTTTTTCTTAAGATAGCTTGTGAGAGTCGTAGTCTCTAGCCAGAAAATGATCCTTAAGCAAAGGCTGAAAATGCTGCAGCGAGCGTACATAGCGTTCTTGTAAGCTTTTCATACCGAGAGCGTATACTTATTACAAGGCTGTCTATTCAGGGTAACTGGAATACAGCTACTGAATGGAGAGGCTGACGTGCGTTTGTAACAGGAGGCCAAGGCTCGCGTTTCAGCAGCACTGCTGACGCAGCTGCTACGCTCTCCTTTTCCTGGGCATTTATTCTGGGCTCACCATGGCCTCTCCCATTGGCAGTACAATTTGAGTCCATGGGGTGAACCAAACAGGGGAACTCATCTGGATACAAAACTTCACCTTCAAAATGGTGTTGTAATTTTTCTTCATTCCTGTCATTTTCTTAATCTGGTTTCTCACTTAGTCATACAAACATTTGCTGGCACAATGGGAGGTGCTGTAAGGATGGGAACTAGTGGCAAGAACAGGAAATGACACTGCCATTGAACTGTTGGCTAAATATTTATCTTTTGACATGAAATACCTTTTAATCTTGTAGTCATTCATGAAAGTGTTGAGGAAAAGGCCGATCCAGTTACTTAAGCTACTCTGGAATTTTAGACATAGTACCTACTTTCAATGACAAATTAAAAACTTGAGCATTAGAAGCAGGATATAAAGATTCTAATTTAAAACTATGAGCTTCCAAAAATGCTGCTTTTAAGAACTTTCTTTTCTACGTTTCCCTGCTTTGCCTCATCTTGCCTTTAAAAGGGAGGAGGGGAAAAAAGGAGTGGGGGGAAAAAGGGAGGTTTGTGGATACTTTGTGGATATTTCAAGGTTTCAAATTAACTTACTAGAAACTGATTACTCTTTGATTTTGTTAGCAAGGTAAGATGATTTTACTATATAGATCTTTTTTATTATGTAAAATAGCTAAGGTGACTTCCATAATGCAATGTTGTGCCAAGGCATTTAATGGTATAGTGAAACCATGAGCTCTCAAAGAGGGCAGGTTTTCTATTTAAAATTCTCTCCTGGGAACTGAAAAAGCCAACAATGATGATTAGATAGGAGTGTGTTTCTGTTTGGATGTCTCGTGATTCTTTCTCCTGCTTACCTCCATTCCAATCTTGTTTGATTCAGTTACAGTTTCTGTTCCTGTTGAGTCCTGCTTTCCAAACGTTTAACTATTAGTTGTTTTTGCCAACTTCAGACTGCCTGTTGGCTCACAAAGGAGTTAAAATTGACTGATGAATAATAGTACACTGTATGTTTCTGTGATCATTGTACATGTTTTTCTTCTCCTCTCGTGTTGTTATTAAAAGCCTGGCTCAATAATTGCCATAACTCCTGTATTGAAAAAAATAGCTTTTCGGTCTCTTCTTACAAAAGAAGAAAATGAACGGAGTGAGATTTTGAGCTACATTTACATTTGTAAGATTGCATAAAGATGGAAAGAATCGCAGGTGTCCAATATTCAGAATAAGTTGAAAACCTATGCATGGAAAATGGTATCTGGATATAATTCAAAACTTACTGCTGGTAATTTTAGGGTATGCTCTTATCTGTATTTTGCTTTTTTGTTTAATCAAAATGGAGAAATGGACGAATGAGGGCGTACAAATCCTGTAACATTACAGAAACACGCTTTGATTGTACATTGACTATTGAAAAGGATAAGAGCCCTAAAAGGCATCTGAGATAATAGAACTGCAGTATTTAAGGGTATTGTCATACTGCAGTATTTAAGGGTATTGTCATACTGACACAAAACAAATTCATAATGCCACCTTCAAAGCATAAGATCAGCCAAAATTCCTCTTGGGATTGGTGTGAAATATTTTTAAAAAATATATATTTTTTAATTGATCATCATTTCTATTAAAAGCTAGAGGAAGTAAAACACATACAACAAAACATAAAAAACCCACTCACCTCATGTTCAATCTGACAAGACCATGAATTCGCAACTAAATCATCACTGGGAATTGCTGTAGGAGTATGTCAAAAAGTAATTTCATTGTTATTTATCTCAGGCCAGATTGCATAATTGTGCTTACATCAGTAATTATTTGAGTCCTGCTAATACCTATTTGCTGAGTAGGTTTGGGTGTTCATGTTTCTTTATTATTATTATTTTTTGAGGGAGGAGCTTAATTGAGCAAAATAAAGGTATTTTCATCCAAAAATGGTATTAGTAGTGTAACGAGGAAAAATAGTAATTTGAGATTCATTAGAATAAAGTTAGAAATTCAGTTTAATCCCCGGAGCCTGCAGCCACGCTAACTGAACCATTGAGTTGCTGGCATCGTATTCATTGAACTTTTACAGTCACCTACCAGCACTGACCAACCGCAAGGAAGTGAAAGCAGTCTGCAGTGTAGGATGTGGGTAGCAGATATATTTATGGGCATGTTCTAAAAAGAATATTCTCATAGGGAGAGATGTTTTGCACAAATATTTTAAATTATATAAGTTGATAATGATGTGTAAAAGCTGATGGATTAAATTGTAAGTTTGTGCCCTTGGGAGAGAGGGAAATATTTATACTTCAGCTGCTCCCTACTAGTATGACAGCTATACTTCTAATCTGTTTTTGGTTTAGTTTGTATCTTAGGATCCTGCTAAAAAATTACTGGATTTCTTCCACCATATTTAGGTTCTGTGGTTGCTATCTTACTATCTTCAATAGCAAACTGCAAAGGCTTTGTACTCAGCAAGTTTCAGGTTGCATTAACAGCTTCTGACTGATAGAACCATAAAGCCCCATAGCTTGTGCTATATATATGATTTGCTATGGAGTTGATGCATGTTGCAGTTTTTTCCTCCACTGCTGTAGTCTAGCCTCAGACAAGTTTTAAATACAGATTTTAAATATTGTTTATTATTCTGTATTTTTTAAATGGATAAAAATGCTTCTGTTTACATTAGTGTTCAATGGCTTCTGTTGAGAAACCATTTTTCTCCTGCTGCTTCTTTTTTGGAGCAATGTGTTTATTTTTCCTTGATGCATCTTTGCATCTGACAGAGTTATTAAGTAGCAAGTAAATGAAGGAACTGTAAAAATAAGTGAATTGCTTCACATTTCCCTTCTGTTCGGTTTTGTCCAAACAGGCAATTCCTGTTGGCAATGGGTCTGCTTTGCAGAATGCTGTATAATAAATGTCACAAGAACATTGGTAAGAAACTTCAGATCTGAGTCACGAGGAGGATTGTTTATTTGCTGCTTTGAATAGTCTGTTGCTTGGATCCTTTTTTAAGAATGAAATGCGAATAGACCATTATCACCTGATATTAACCACAGACTCATTCAATTATCAAAATAAACAAATGGGAATAGAATAGTTGAGCTTCAGATATTTTCTTGAGTGCTCAGAGATGAGAGATTTATTCCTCTGTCTGTTGAAAGTCTGTCTCTCGGTGGCTTTCTGATCACAGACTCCGTCTGGCTGTTCTCTAACACACTGTAGTAGTCTGACTGCTGAGACTTCAATTTTCTGCTCTCAGTCCTGATATTTCAGTAACTGTGTGTTGGGATTCTGAGGATCTGCAGAAGGGGAACAGAAGGATTTTTTTAGTACTGATGTTTTGACAACCAATAAAAATAAATAAATAAAAAATCTAAGACCAGTCTATGCTCTTTTATGTATTACTTTCCATGTTAAGATGTCTTTGAATCTTGAAAAGATCCCTGTGTTAGAAATGTTTGCAGTTTGCTCCCTCTATGATATTTTTGGAGGTTGGTTGAACACCTGATGACTTGTGCAGGACTCAAACATAATCAGTACAGCCTGGCTTTTTTTTTTTTTTTTTTAAGTTTGTGTTTGTTTGTTTCCCTGGTGCTCAGATCATTTATGTAGTCTTTTTGTTGTATTCCCGTCATCCAGTCTGGGAGAAAAATAACCATTTAATTCTGCCACATCCAGATTTCCGTCCATCAGTTTTGTTTCTCTAGTTGCCTACAGAGGAATCAGCTTATGGTAAGAATCTGTTCAGGTGTTCCCCTCAAAAGAAGTTAATGCTCTCACTTTTTCCCCTTTATCAGATCTCTACACACTTATATTTATAATTTGAGGATTAGGTGTAAACTTCATTCATTTTCACAGAAATACTCTTAAATGTGAGAACCATTCTGGTTATTTTGAGACTTTATTAGGAACATAAGAATGTATCTTGGGCCAGACCCGAGGCTTATATGCTCTTGTCTATTTTGTTTATGTATTTGGGAGAGAGATCTGCAAACAGCTCTATCTTGTGCCTGTAGTACTTAGAAATGCAATCAAGGACAAGACCAAATCTTGTTAGGGTTTGTATATACCTGGTAATTGGATGAAAATTTACTGTTTTAAGTTGTTCAGTCTTTGGCTACACCGTTAAAACTACTAAAACCAAATGCAATATATGGATATGAAAAATACTGTTCTTATCATCATATTCCTTATAGCATATTATAGTGTGCTTTGGGTTTGTTTTAAGCCGTTTTTTTACCTTACTAGAACCTTCTAACATCTGTTTATGGAACATGAGACGTTTCTCACTGAGCTTTGTCCTTGTTATATTATTTTAATAATGTTTGTCCCTTCACTACTGAAAACAATTGCAATTTCTTAACCTTTGTGTAAAAGTGTTTTCATACTTAATAATTTCAGCCACTCTTTTCTGAATCTTGCTTAGTTCTGTAGTTATCCTAAGGGACGGCGTAAGAAGTATTTCAGAAAAGGCAGATGCACAAAAAAAAAATCTCTGTTTTTAAATGATCTTTTCTTTGTGGTTTTCTATTGGCTTAGGGAATGGCATTGATCTATTAAAAAAAATAAAAAAAAAACAATGATCTTGATAAAACTTTGATTTCTGAAAAGACAAACATAAATTAGAATGCTGTATCATGAAAAGAAGATTTTAAATTACATTTTTCTTACTGAACTCTAATTACACTTTGTGGGTTTTTATTTAAATTTGCCTTCAGCTTTTTTATTATTATTTAGCTTATTCACACTCCTGTAATTTCTCTTTGATTTTTGAACAATGTAAAGGATTTTATCATGTACTTGTTTGGCTATAGTCTTACCCTCCGCTCCCAATTGTCAGCTAATTTTCTGCCATCTAAACTACAACTTCTATTATTGTTTTAGTAGAATTTGCATCTGGCATGTATGATATTGATACCACTACAGTTTCCTCCTTCAGATGCCAAAAACATGTTCCAGATAAGATGGACCTTGGCAACTTAATCTGCTTCATTTTCTTGGAAGGTTAGGTTTATTTATAATACCATATCATAAAGTTATGTGATGTGGGAGTGCTGGAAGGAGACTGAAGAAGAGTTCAGTTAAAAGTTAAAGTCAAAATTCTTCCATGGTGGTAAATAGATTTAATGGTGATGTTCCTCTAAAACAGAAGTGCCAGCCTTTCTGAGTTTTCATGGCAAATTATATGATTTTATTCAAATGCCTACAGCTGTGTATGCATAGCAAATATTCTGTACAATCGGAGCTCTCAAAGAAACAACAATCAGTAAACATGCTTTCCAGTGATGTTCCAGGACTGATGTAGTCTGATAGCAAAAATGGACAAGTCATTTCAGTCTGAGGTATGTTTTAACAGGTACTTTTAACTGTTTGAGTTATACATCTCCTGACCAAGCAAACAGGGATGTAAAACATACAGTGGCAAAAAAAGCAAAATAACATGCAAAATCACAGTAGAATTGTGCTCAGTTGCAATTAAAAGCAATAACTCCGATGCTCAATGTTAAATACAGTAAATGTTGCACCTGGTAAAGGTCAGCTGCGCTGATTGTTCTTTGACTTGTTTGGAAGTGGGCAATGGAACTTTAAACTTCTGAATCATCAGGTCCAATTTTTACTGAGGTGTTTATTTTGAACGTAGAACAGCAGAGATTCATTAGCAATTTACTTGGCAAAGATTATATGTCATCCAAGGCTGAGTTAGTTACAAAGTAGTGCGGGTTTTGCATCCCCAGTTAAAAGCCACAGCAGCAGAACTGCATGTTAAAGAAAATAATAATAATCCTGTGGTGTGAAGTTTTTAGAGCTGCTGCTTTGTGAATAATTATCCTCTGAGGGTGGATGGGATGTTTTCAATTTAGAGCGTTTGTCTGAATTTTCGTTGTCTGCTGTTACTTGAAACAAACCGAGGCGTTAAGGTTGCGTGCTTTATCTTTATATTTTTGGTCGCTAACAGCATCTTCTCCAACTCCACTGCAGTTTCAGGTGCGTAACCGCTCGCTTCCCAGAACCGCTCGAGGGTGACGGTCTCACCTCCCAAAACTGCTGGTACAACCCAAGAAAACGTGTTTTAACCTCAGCCGGCAACGGGCTGTGGCGTAACCGTGAAATAATCCTGTCAGAAAACGCCGCTACACCACCCTCAGTCCTGCCCGGACCCGTTTTTCTCACAGAACCCTTGGGGCGGTGCCGGGACCGCGCTCCCGGCGCCGCCCATGGCCTCGTAGTGTTTACAAACAGACGGTGGAGCCGAGCCCTGCTCCGTTTCTCCGATAAAATCCCCCGGCCACTGGAGCAAAGCCCCCCCGGTGCCCGACTCCAATCTGTCGGAGCCCGGGGCGCCGCCGCCATGAGGCGTTGGGGGCGCGGAGCAGGCTGGGTAGCAGGGCGGGAAGCGAGCTTTCCTCACAGGAGAGACCCCGCGCCTGGGGCGGGGAGTTTGCACGGGTAGACCCCCGTTGACAGCGCTGTCCTGGCTCTCGAAGCCCTTGTTTCCTTTTTTCCGAGGTCATTAGGATGCTGTAGAGTAGGGAAGTGGGGTAGCAAGTGAGATTAAACATCCAGTTTTGGTCTCCTGTAAGACCCCAAAACCAAACCCTGAAACTAGGGGAGAGACATTCATCTTGGGGTCATTTCAAATGGAAAAAACCCTTAAGATGAGGCACTTTTACAAGTGTTACGCTTGCCAGTCTTTTTCTGATGTTACTTGAGTTACGAGATCTGAAAGACTCCTTGGAAGAAAAAAAGGAAGGTCTTTTGAGGTAAAAATGCTATCTTCTATTAGTTCTTAATTTGAGGTAAAACACTATCTTATATTAGCTCTTAGTTTGAGGTAAGACACTCACTATCTTCTATTCTTAATTTGAGGTAAAGCACTATCTTCTATTAGCTCTTAATTTGAGGTAAAACACTATTTTCTATTAATTCTTAAGTCACTTCAAGAGTTGGTTGGGCATTTAACAAGGGAGCTTCACACCATCCTGATCGTTTGGTATTTTTAACATTTTGTGGTAATTGCACGATGCTTTTTTAATACTTAACCTTGACAAAAAAATGCTTTTGAGAAAACTGAATCACAGCATGAATCCTAATAAGTTTTACACACATTGTTGAAGTTAAGCATGTAAGGAGTTCAAGTGTGGTTATCAGGATTACTTAAAAACGCGGTCGTGCATAGCAGCAGTTTTGAGGCTGTGTTGGAGGAAGTTTTTACTGCTTACTAAGGTCTTCTCACCTAGTAAATAGAAAAAAATGTGTGCTTGGCAGGTGCTGAGGAAGGGGATATAAATGCGTGAAGTCTTTATTCAGTTGTGTAGGTTTTGATATTTGAGGTGCTTACCTTGTTAAACTGCACGTGAATGTTATCAAAGAGTGGTTTTGCAAATTTACTTCGTAGGCTTTTGTTTAACAAAAATCAAATCTCACTGAAAGCTTGTGACACTTGCTGTAATAAAAAGATTATGGATAGCCCCTAATGGCTTTTAAAAGCTGTTTAATGCTGCTTGTGTCAAAGTAAGCAATTAAGGTCACTTAATCCATTAGATTATTCAACAAGTTGCTCTGGTAGCATCCCATGTGTTTGGATTGCTGACAATGTGCGTCTTGAGAAGGCTGCTTCACAGCTTTGTAGCCCTCTGTACAGAGCACGTGTAACATGGGAGCTGAGGAAAGAAAACCTCTGGTTATATGACAATTCACTAGCCCCAAGCACAAGCAGACTGTAAATGGACACCCTTGTGTTGTTATAGCATGGGCTTCAGAAAAAAAATCACATCCCATGTAGTCATTTAACGGAAGCTTGCTAATTAAAATAGTATTAATAAATTATATCTTATATAGTGTTTATACATTCCTGTTAAACTTCAGTCAGATTGTTGTAAGGTTGGAGGGTGAAATAAGGTTTGCTGAGTCTCAGCTTCTGTGGTGCAAACACACTGCTGCATAATTTGATGTGAACTGGAGAGCATTTGGCCACTTAGTACAGAGGGCTGGGAGTGGCAAAGTGCAGAGGCTGCTTTGAGACCTTTGTTTGCTTCAGGGGCGATGGCAGCACCTTGGAACTTCAGAAAACTAAATTTTGGTCAGTAGGTTGGAGCCCCAGTCAGTCCTCAATAGTCGAGGTAGCCATAGGGCAGATGGGGGAGAATGAAATCTTTTTGCTTACCCTCAAAGATGATGGGGAAAAATTGATGGAATAATATATA
This sequence comes from Oxyura jamaicensis, assembly GCF_011077185.1. Taxonomy (NCBI): domain Eukaryota; kingdom Metazoa; phylum Chordata; class Aves; order Anseriformes; family Anatidae; genus Oxyura; species Oxyura jamaicensis. Next base: position 3,881,266 of record NC_048910.1, on the reverse strand, counting down.
TCGGCTGTGTAGCTCCAAGATAAGGACCAAGTTACGTTCACTCAGTGAATTTCTGGGGAGTGCAGAAGCTCAGAACAGCTCAGGAGAACTGTGTGTACATTGAATGGTTCTTCCACTTCCAACTGCTCCGCTCCCTACTTTATCCAACAGAAAACAGAACTACAAGTGGGCAGGTTGGAATGACCTTAAAACTGTGATTTTGTATGGTCACAAAGAAAGTGACTAAGTCTGCACCACTTTAGAAAAACATTGGCAGAAAGTTGTCAGCAAGATCTTAAAATGAGTATTACTTTTGACAACAGAATTTGTTGTTTGCTCTACAGTGTTGGAAATAGGAAAGTAAACAGACTTTCTGCTAGACACTTTCCATAGGGTAGCATACTGATCATTGGACACTCAAAGTATTTTCAGTGTATATTATAAAGCGCTACTTGGCATTCTGTGTTAGCAACTGTTCTCTACCCTGTTTCATTATGAAAAGAACAGGAACTAATATCAGCTTGTGAGTTTAGGATTGGATGTTATTAATAAATTAACACAAATTAAACAAAGTTGTGATTCACATAATGGAAAATGTTAAAGCATCATTAATGCTTCGAAGTTTTGCAGATTGAGCAACCATAAGAGCAGTAGAAAGTGCTGCTGGCCTGATGGGAATCTACCTGGCGGCTGTCCCAATCGGCCTGTTTCCTCTCTCTGTGGGTGTGGGAGTGTGTTAGGAGATGGAAATCCATTGGTAATGTTCAGCCGGCATACCCCTCAGGATCCTCCCACCAATTGTTAGCAAAGCAGGCACAACATTGCTATAGTCAGACCACAGCCAAGACATTAAAAAAACAAAACAAAACAAACAAACAAACAAAAAAAAAAAAACGTTGAGAATCTGGGAGTCATAACTGGCTCTCTGATGCTGCATCTTTTCCGTGCCAAACATATGTTGGTATAGAAGAAACTCTGATTCTAAATAACAAAGTGTGGGCAAGATTTAACTGAAGTTTTCCGTAAAAGAAACCAGCTCTCTCAATGTTGCTATATTTTTCACTGTGTCTGATGTGATAAGGCAATCAGATATATATGGACGTAACTGTTCTGGAACTGTACTGTAGTTGTTTATAGCAAGTGTTGACACAATCCCAGGAGTAAAAATAAGGTTTGCCAGACCTTGCAGGTAGCGTGCACCGTGAGCTGTTCTGGCTCATACATGTAGGATTTCTACAGTTAAAGCTCTGTTGGCTCAGATGTGCAAAACCAGAAGTTTGAATTCCAAATTTAGTACTGGATGTTTGTTAGTGAGTTGATTGGTTTTAACTAGAGCATAAGGATGTTTTTAAAGATTATTACTAATACTTGCAGAGCATTTATGTACCACTGAGGAAAGTATTTACATCTTCTGAATTAATAAATGAACTCCAGTACTGTCTGGGAAACAAGCACAACTTAACTGCTAGAAAACATTGTACGGCTATCTGGGCTGTTGCGATGAAGAGTGTGCCGTGTATACATCTGTTTGTAGACATAAATAATTTCTAGCACCCACTTCACCGTTTATAGGCAAAAGTGCTTAATTGTTTTCTTCTGAATCCTGACAGTGCCTGGCCTTTGTAACAGGAGCACTGCAGGCGTGTTGACAGGGTTTTGGTCAGGTATGCTGTTCCCGACGCAGGTGCTACGTTTGAGTGAGTACAACTACTGCCTTCCCTTTGGGAACCTGTAATATTCTCAAGTAAAAAATGCTTATGTGGGTTCTTGATCACTTTTTCATATTTTCTGTGACATTTCTCCCTTTGATGTACTCTGACCCTCAACGAGGACTCTGTTACAGCGATTAGCGGTCTAATTCTGTTTCGTCATGTCAGATCACTTGCTTACTTTCTTGTGCCCTAGTTCTTGGGAGAAAACTAGGGCTGAGTCAGGTGTACGCTCAAATAGACTGTCTCGCCTGAAACTTTTAAATTTAAAGCACTGCACTTGTATGGTATGGATGTTATGTGCTCAAGCTGGGGAGTTGCCTCTAGTATCACCCCCCTCTCAAAAGGCAGTCAAATCGCTGTGGTACGCAAAACCCAAGAAATCGTTTGAGGCTGACGGGGGGAGTTCCCACACACAGCTTTTCAGCTGCCAACTCCCCCCCCCCCCCCCCCCCCCCCGGGGGGGGGGTCTCCCCCCGCCTGCACTGCCGGGGTCGGGCTGGTTTCCCCCCGCTCGCTGCCCTGCAGCCAGTCCCGGGCATGTGCTGCCCGCCCGACCTCGGCTGCGGGCGGGGCCAGTGGCCTCCCTCCGCGGCCCGGCGTTGCCTCCCGCAGGTGCCCCCGGCCCTGGGAGGAGGAGAGGGGCTGCGGGGGGGGGGCGGCCGCACACCGCCCCGGCGGGCAGAGCGAGCGCGCCCCGCCTCGCCTCCCGGCCCCGTTCTGCCCCGGCGCGGGGGGCGCTGCCCGCTGCCGGCTCCGCTCCGGGCTCGCGGCTCCGTTCCGCGTTTTGCAGCCCTCCCCCGCGCTCCCGGCCCCCGCCACCCGAACGTGCAGCGCGGCTCCGTCCTCAGCGCCGCTACTCATTGGCCGCGCCGCCATAGCCCCATGGGCGTGCGGGCCGCCCATTGGCCCGGCGCCGCCGTCCATCAGCGGGCGGCGGAGTGCGTCAGGGCGGGCGGGGGGAGGAGGAGGAGGAGGGGGGAGCGGCGGCCCCTTCCCTGCCTGTGGCTGGCGGCGGCTGCGGCTGCGGGGCCGGTGCGGGCGGAGGGGCGCAGCGGAGGGCGGCCTCGCTGCCTCGCGGCCTCCCGGCCTCGCTCCCTCCCTCGCTCGCTAAGATGGCGGCGGCGGCAGCGGCGGCGGCCGTGGCGCGGCTGGAGGGCCGGGAGTTCGAGTACCTGATGAAGAAGCGCTCGGTGACCATCGGCCGCAACTCGTCGCAGGGCTCGGTGGACGTGAGCATGGGCCACTCCAGCTTCATCTCCCGCCGCCACCTGGAGATCTTCACCGCCGCGCCCCCGCCGCCGCCGCCGCCGCCGCCGCCGGCCGGCTCCGACGGGCCGCCGCCTCCTGCGCCTCAGGGCGACCCCGCAGCTGCTGCCGCTGCTACCGGTGGCGGCGGGGGGGACTTCTACCTGCGCTGCCTTGGCAAGAACGGCGTCTTCGTGGACGGCGTCTTCCAGAGGCGGGGGGCGCCGCCGCTGCAGCTACCCCGAGTGTGAGTACACCGGGGCCGGGCCTGCCGCCTGCCCCCGCCCGGCCGCGCTGCCCCGTGCTCCCCCCCGGGTGTCGCGGCGGGGTGCTGCGCCCCCGGCTCGTCTCCGTTCGGCAGCCACCCGAGGGATGACAGCGTCGCCGTGCCGGCCGTCTCTTAGGCCTCCTTCCCCGACGCCCCTGCTCCCCTTGCGGCTCCAGGGCAGCAGCCCCTCGGCCGCGTCCTCCCCGCCGTGTGCCCGCACCGCCGCCCCCCGTGGCCGGCCCTTCGGGCCGCTGCGGAGCCAGGGAGTCCGGGGCTGGCGGCTGACAAACGGTGACCCTGCTCCAGCGCCCTGTCTTGCACGGAGCTGCTGTGAGTTTGGGAGCAAAGCTGTCTGCAGCAGTGCTCGGAGGTATTGTAATGAGCAAACAGAACTGGATACACCCTTGAGTATTGTTTACGTGCTTCAAAGGGAACCAGTCAAGTGGTTATCCGCATATCTGGGATTTTTGAATTGAGGATCGGTGCTGAGTAAACCTTGTGACGCCCTCGGTGCTTTTACTGAATGTAGAGGGTTTATTATTTTTTTTCTTTTTTTTGGGGGGTGGGGAGTGAGGAAATGCCTTCAGATTTTTTGTGGTGGTTTCTGCTCTTTGACAGATTGTACCAGTGATTTTTTTTAATGGCTAAACCGAATCATCCACGTGAAATACTTTCACTAGTCCTAGTGTTCTAAGACTTGTTTCCGTATGTGACAGTAAATGCATCAGGAGTCTTTAAACGGTAATACATTCCTTTGCTATTAGCAAATATTAACTGTCCTTGCAAAATAATTTTCTAGAAGAGTACGTGAGGCCTACCTACTGTGGTTAAGGCTATGTTGAGCTGTAAATAAGTGATCTGTGTTCTGAGGAGTCTCGTGGGAAAAGTGAAAGTGTTTTGGCTTAGAATAATTTTAGGTAGCTTGACTAAGAAGTACCTAAAAGGTTATGAGTTTTAGCTTTACAAAGCACGTGCTGTTGGTGACACGTTCTTAACGTCTTACAAGTTTTTAAACTTTCTTTAGGGCTTTGATGGTTTATATTTTCCACTTTGACATCTTAGCGTTAGTTTCCCCACCTTGTTTCTCTGTAAAAAATCAAATTGTCTTACCTTTCTGCTTTCTAGGAAATGCTCATTCTGAAAGGCTTTAACGGTGCCAATATGCGTGGAGTTGTATAATCGTGAATACAGTCGGATGACTTGTTTGACCTTTAACTGTAACTTCTATTTTTGCTTTCTGCTTTTTAATATTAATAATCGTTTGGCATGTGGTTAGTGTATATTTTAATCTAAAACATTTATGAAATACAGATCAAATACTTCCTTCTTCATAAACGGTTTGGTGCAATATACTAATTGTAAGTAAGTCATTGTGCATTACATATGTTGATTGCAACCAGTCTAGAATTAGTTTGAGTAATTTAGTTAGTAGCATTCTGTTAAATGCTTAATTTCTCAGGAAAAAATTACTGCTGCTTCATGCTGTCCATGTAATTGTTGTCTCGTAATTTATTTTTTTTCTGTCAGTGTTGTCTTTTGAAGGGGAAGAGAATACTGAAATATTTTTTGTGCCACTTTTTTTAATGAACAATGATGAAAACTTCTCTGCAATTATTTTTTTTTTCATGAGTGTACGTAGGTGGTGCTTACAGAAACTACACTTGCTTGAAACTTACTGTGCTCAGTGATTACACCATTTCTTAGACTGCATGCTTGTAGCTTTCCGTTTCAAGATCTGTAAGCCAGTTAAAGTAGTTATTTCCTTACAAAATATAGGTGTGATCTTCCAATAAATCGTGTAAATAAAAGGTGGCATACCTTCAGTCCTGGCTAGAAACAATGGAGCAGTGTGTGCACTGAATGTACTCGGATTTCTTTAGTCAACAAGCATGGGGACGAGTTTTAGCTTGAAGGGCAGGCACATTCAACAGGGTCATAGTTAAATCGGTGGTTAAGCTCAAATGCTGCTTTATTGCTTTTTTAAAAATACAGAACTTCTTAAGAGAAGAAAAGTCTTACTGGTGTTGTATAGGGAAATAGTAGTTTCATTATTTACAGAGTTGGTTTTTTTTTTTAGCATAGGCGTCTTCAGACAAATTCAAAGCAGACGTTATCTGCTTATGGCAAGTCATTACTGTGAATTGCTGATGACTAATAACGTTGTAGCTGTGTTCTTGAGTTTCATTGTAGATTTAACTGGTCACACTGAAGATGATCTCCCTGATTTTAAGAATCAAACTTAGTTACTGTGTAATGTACGCATTAACTGACCTGAAACGTGACTGGAAGGAAAGCAGTTTTGGTGTGAGTTGAAGATTGATGATTGCTAACCTCCAGCTCAAGTAATCACTAGATCTATTTTTGGTGGTGGTGGTTAATCCTGCAGCGTTGCCAGTAATATGCTTTGCCTATGACTACGCAATCACTTGTATTTTATTTTCTTTAATGGCAGGTGAGGTTAAAACAAAAAAATACAGAGTGGATTGTTCTTTCTGTTGGTTTTGAAAAAATCTTGGAAACTAAGAATGAAGCATCCATCTCTGTCACTAATAAATAGTGACTTACAGATGACTCCAAGTGAAATATTGTTACAGACTTGAACTGTCTTATTTAATTGTCCCTAATATTTACATGTGATTCATGTCTCCTTGGCCATTTTTGATTTCAGCACAGTGTTTAAACATGATTGCATTAATAATGTTACTGAACTTCCTGTTTTTGGAAGGGAAAAGCAGAAATACAACTCTAGTCTCCTGCAAACCACACGTTTTAAACATCTGGGGAAATTAAGTTATTAGAGTCTGCTTATACATGCTCTAATAAAGGCATCTTTCTTTCTACAAATAAAAATGCCAGTAATGCAGAATTACTGCGCATTTAGATAACTGTTCTGGTCACTATTTTTAATGTTTCCCTGGAAGCCTCACTCACGGTTCAAACATTTCAGTTATCAAGCAGGAGGTAATATCAGTGGGAAGTGTGTTTTTGTTTTTCTGATTCTTGACAGACTCACATACGTCCTTGTGTGTATACAAACCAGCTGTCATCTTGTTAGATGATTAAAATGGACGCTAGGGAAAAACTAGCCTTTTTTTTTGTTCATGTCCAGTAAGTAGCTCTCCTGTCAAGGTCATAATGCACAGAGGCATGGGATTGAACGAGTGTTAGAACCGCATGTTAAATGCACACAAATCTGAGCAATTCAGTTAAGTCTCTTGCAGCTACCTTGAAGATCCATGGACTGTCACTGCTGCAGCTTATAAAGTCCATGTTTTTTAATTGTTTTCATTTGATGCTTGTCAAATTTCCCCTGACTTCAGTAAAAGCGTTTTAGGATATATCACTAGATAAATAATAACATTGATGCTTGACTTTTGAGGTACTTGTTTTGAAAAATACCTTTTATGTTGGGCACAGCAGCTGTTGGTGACAGAGCTCTTGCATACAGCTTTTGGAGAGGCAGGATTGCAGACAGATGTAACAGTACAGCTGGAGAAAAACAGACTGACTTTTGGGTACAGTTTAGCTCTGAAAAAGGTTTGTTGTCTGTGTCGTTCCACCCCCCACCCCCTTTTTTTCTTTCATGTTACAGTCAGTAGCTTGGATGTACTTTGCATGGTAGCATTTGAATTCACAAAGATCCTGACATTTTAGGCCTGACAGTTCTAAGACAGAGTGTGTTCATTCGGACAAAAACATATTTTGTAGATTAATGGTTATTTTTAGCTTTGGTCTTGTGGAAGTAGATTTGGGAATCATAAGACAAGATGCCACTAGCACTGGAGCAGTATCTAAGGCAGAGCAAAGATGCATCCAGTCCGTTACCTGTCTTGAGGAGCGGTCAGCAGCAGATGCCTAGGGAGGAGTATATAAAAATGGACAAAAGCAAATAGTTATGCTTCCCTTGTTTAATCTTTTGGATCGCAGTTAGGTTTGATTTCTTTCTGAGTTAAAAACCATTTAGTGTTTACATTTTTTTTTTTTTAACGACTTGCTCTTTTTTTCCCCAAATCTCTTTAAACTTATATCCACATCACTTTTGGCGCTGAGTTCCACAGCTTAATTTGGAGCCTGCAATGTTCTTTTTTGCTGAGCTTTTTGAGCTTTACACCTGGTAATTTCATTTGATGCAACTCAAGTTAGCTCTTTTATAAGAAACTGTAAATAATTGTCCTATTCTGTCATTCATTTTATAGACTTCTTTATGTTTACTGAGTATAGGAGCTCTTACACTAAACAATGTCGAGTGCATCTCACTTTAGCTTAACACCTATTGACTAATCCTAAGGCAGGTCTATATGGCTGAAAACTAAAAATACATCTGTTTGTGTACTAGTGCTTTTTCCCTTAGCGTACAAAGGGCTGAATCAATATTTTTAGTTTGGTGTTGTGGTCTGGAACTACAAAGTGCTTTTTAAGTAGTTGAAGCTTTCCTGGTGATGGAAGCCAGTAGCTCCTGAACAAGGATCAAGTATATCCACTAAGTAAACTCCTCAGGATTTTTTTTTTTGTGTTCAGCATTACACGCGCAGGATACTGCAACAGATTGTAAAGAACCTCTAATATATCAGTGTGCTTTTTTTAATTTTTGGCAGTTGCTTAAATTCTATGCAGAGTTGTGATTGCTATATGCATTGTGGTTGCACACATGCTCAACGAAAATTTTTCGCTGGAAACAGCTCAGGTTTGGTTTACCAGCTGAGAGGAAAGGATTGTAGTATCTCCTTAGATAGTGCTAGCTGCTGATTTAGGAAGAATGTTGTTTGCTTTTTCTTTCTTTTTTTTTTTTTTTTTTGGCTTGAGCTTGGTTCATGTTTTAAAGAATTGCTTTATGAATATAAATGTTAGGAAATCAAACAACTTTTTTTTTTTTTTTTTTTCCAAGGAATATAGTTGTAAGGATAGATCAATTACATCAGGCTGGATTGGCACCTGCTTTTTCCCTTTTTTGATAACACTTCTGATAGATACAGTTGCTCCTAAGGAAGACAGCTGGCTGAATTGTTTGTGAGACCTTCTAATTGATTTGGGTTTAGAGGAGTGTGAAGGAGTTCCATACTGGAATTAAAACTATGAATTACTTAGAGGTTATCTCACAGCAAAGAACTAAAATATTGGACTTGGCTGTGACTTAAAAATCAGACTCCAGAAACTTTTATTTATTTTCTGTAGCAGACACTGTGTCCCATGGTATAAGAAATAATAATCTTAACTGGCTTATGTTTATGGGTCTTTTTTTGGCTACTTTAAAGTAAGATTCTCAAATGTCAGGCTCAGTGGCAGTAGTGTTCTCACTGTAACCAGATCTGATTGAAAGGAATGTAGGAGGAAGAAGGTAGAACGTGTACCATTTGAAATGAAAATAGAGATGAGTATGAAGTTTCTGTAGTCATCATTTGTGTAACAGTTGCTTCTGTCATCTCATTTTTTTCACGTTTCTCTCTCAGCTGAACACACCTTATAAGTGAAATGGCTTTTGTTACTGAGACAATGCTACGAATTGTCAGACACCAGTCGGGTAGCTGAGGTACAACTCACTGGTTTGGATTTGGATTAAGTTGCACATGCCTTATGTTTTCTGTTGGTGTGATTGATATGCAGAATTGAGTACGGACATCTTGTACAGTTCTACTGATCTTAGGAATGGTACAAGAAATAATATAAAGCGGGAAATCACCGTACAAATTGGTGGTTTTCCTCTCATTGCTTTCCAGTTCTGACGGAAGCATAATTAGTGTTGTTGTGGTGTAACGGTGTGAAGTAAGGATTAAAACTGTCTGTTCTATGAATCTGTAGTTGAAAATGAATTTTGAGATTCTTACCTTCAGTTACATTAATGAGGTAAGAGCTGTGTAAATTAAACTGGTCTTTGCTCTGTACTAATTAAATCAAAATACAATCCTGTTTGTCTGTTGTGAAACACCCTAGTTTTGAGCAGGGAGAGACAACTTGTGCTATCAGATGAGTATAAGGAAAGTAAGGTAATGTTTCACCCTTACTTTTCAAAATGAATGTATGTGATTAATTTGCTTATAATCAGGAAATGACATTGTCTTCTAAATATTAGTCCTTCATGAAGGTACATGTGTTTTAGCGAATGATTCTACTGTGGAGGAATTCTGCTGCTGTTTGGTGTTTTTCTTCAAGCATATGTAATTCTCACGCACTGAGCAAAGAATTTTTTGTCACGGTCATGCCTCAAGCATTCAAAGTAAGATGACTGTGCATCTGATTTACTGTATTTTTCTGTAAATACAGCAGTACCCTCAAGACCCCTTAAGCCCCATTATCTTATGTAAAATTATGTACAACACTGGGAAAAATCAAATATAATTTCAAAGAAAATTGCAGATTTCTCATGTAGTAGCATGAAGTCGTGTTTTGCAGAATATGATGAATTTTCACGACAGACTTGAGTGCTAGTGTGCTCTATGGAACTTCATACTGAAATCCTGGGAAGGTGGTGGTTGTGTGTACTGTCTTGTTTATTTTCATGATAAAAAGTTGATGTGTAGTGACATTTGTTTTCTGCGACTTCCTGCCTTTAAGGAATTTTTTGACCTAGATAAAGCAGTTGGGAGGGGAGGAACCATATTTACTCTGCAGCTATTCCACACTGGATGGCAAGAAACTAAAAATTATATTATTCTGTTAAGATTTCATCAAAGTTACTGTGTCACTGAGGAATGCTGGGGCTTTACTAGGTTACTTGAAATCTGCTTTTGTGATAGATATTTTTTCATAGGGGTAAAGAATGTCTCTCAGTGATTGGAGTCTGTGTTTCTTCGCGTTTGTTTGTGTGGTTGTGCTGCAGCTATTGATTGTGCTTGGGCGGTGTTCTGTACTTTCTCACCAGTACTGCGAATTGTAAACATTTACAAAGGAGCATCTTTGTGTGCTGTAGAGCTGAGTATTTGTGGAAGTAAAATTTTCAACATTCAAAATCAGTATTCAGTAAATGAATCTTTATATAAACGTATCACCTTTTTGTTTGCCCATGTGCATCAAATACAATGAAAAACATGAGCAAACTGACATAATTGTGTCCATGCTAAACTGCAAATATTCCAGCTAGCTTCAGTGAGACAGCTCACGTGAGTAATGATGCACATGCGATACAACATTTTTAGAATAAAAGCTAAAAGTTTAAAAAACAAATCAAACCAGAGGCATGTCATTATCAAAGCTTTATGAAGTACAACAAAATTAGTATAAAGTTGACTGGAATTAGTTTTAATGCAGTGTTAATTTAAGGTTTTACATAAAAAGTTAAGGAAGGGGCCTGCAGCTGGACCCCTGCTGGAAGCAGAGATGACTTCAGCATCAGATCAGATGGCTCAGCACCTTGTCTGTTTGAGCTCTGAGTATCTCCAGGACTAGGAAATGGTTAACTATGAGGGGGTAGTTACACAAACATTTCATTTTGAAAAATATTTTCCATGCAGAATTTTGGGAATACACAGGTTTGCTATCATAATGTAAAACTTCATGCCAAGTCATGAAAAAACTACTTGGTCACTATTTGATGTTTCTACTTGATACTTTCATTGGTGATCTAAGTAAATGCATCTGCTGATAAATATTTACTGATATTTACAATGTTGGTAAGTCACAAATAATGAGGGAAAAAATGGACTTGTGCAAACCATTAAAAAGAAGTAAAGAAAGAGAAAATGCATCTGAAAAGATATACAGGTCAGATCTTCAGGGTGGGAAACTGGTCTGAAAAGTAGAAGTAGAGCGCTTTTGAAAGTCCTGATTGAAGAGAAATTGTTCAATGCTTGTCGTGAGATGTGTCAGAGCAGAGTGATGTGATGACTCTGTAGAAATAAAGGAGCTGCAGCGGGGAGCAGTGATTGACAGTGGAACTTCTGGGGTTCTGGAACCAGAACTGGTATCCAAGAATCTTGGAAAACTGCAAGGTTTTAGGGGGGCAACTGCTAAAAAGAATTGAAGGCTCAAGGATATTCCAGGCAGTGAGGGACTTAAGGAGGTCAGTATGTTTGCCTTCTCAAAAAGGAGTGGTATATACCCATTTATGGGGAGGAATTAGACTACTGAAGGGCCTGCTAATGGATCAACACTGGATGAAACCCCAGAGGGTGTAAACTGAAGTCTCAAGGTTTGAACTAAGCACGTATTTTTAGCAGTGCTGGAGGACAACTTAGAGGAAGGATTGAATCTCCATTTCACCACCTTCTGCTGATCAAAAGCAGAACCTTTTGGGAAAAGTTGCTTTAGTCAATAATAACAATGATGATATACCTTGCTGTAGTCACACCTGATGACTGGGTGCAGTATAGGTATGGTTGGATGAAATTTAATGCCCTGGGGCTAGAAGATGGACAATTAGGTGAAGCTTCTTAGCTCTTCAGGCTTTACTTCTTCTAGAAGTCCTTTTTTAATAGTCTTCCACTGGGTTAGAGCAAGAGGCTTTTTTATTGTGTGTTAACAAGGAGTCAATACTTGGGCTTTTTTTTTTTTTTTCTAATTAAAATTGCTTCTAAAGCATCAAACATCTAGTTTGGCATTTATTTATTTGCACTTGCCAGCAGTATTGTTACATGCAAATGATTTTGATGTTTTTATTTATTGTCATCTTAGTCTTCATATTGGAGCACACCATAAAAGTAGTTTTCTTACAATATCCAGGGATTCTCTGAAAAACGTTCTTCCTCAAGTAGATCTCAAGTAATAGTTCATGGGGTGTAAGCCTCCTAGTTCTTGTGTTTGTAAGGCATTAAAGGCAGGTTAGCAAGTAGTAGAAAAAAGAGTTTACACATTCTTTTGAAATTATATTCAGATTTTCTAAATCACTTAAATAACTTGAGATGAATGTGTAATTTTGGTTCTGAGATGATATGGGTGAACTGGCACATTGATAGAAGTTGCTTTTAAATTCTGCTTTTTATAGACACTACAATATGGGAGCAGATAATTTACCTAACCTTTTCCTTCTTTTTGAAACCTCTTAAATGGGGATAACAGATATCCCCCTCAGCAGCGCAAGAATGAATATATGCTTCTTGGAACTTCAGCTTACTGTTGTGCACAAAGGTTTGTTGTTGTATTTAATTCACATTTTTAAATTTACTTAACTTGTGTGTTTGTTAAAAAACAGCTTATTTGTGCTTGGAAATAGAGTAAGTGATATAAAGTGCTGGGGTTTTAGATAAATAATGACGTATTCTGACTGTGACAGCTGGGAGAAATAGTTTAGCTTTCACAGAAACATCGATTTCCTCAAAAAAAACATGTATCTGAAATGCTAGTGTCTTAACACTGTGGACCCCAGTGCATGATATGTTGTTGTACAACATATAAGGTAAAAGTTTGGTTATGAAGGTACAAACACATAATTACCTGTTCCGTTTTGTTTTTTAAGGCTGAGAATTAAGTTAAGGACTACAAAGACCTACATCTAGCTTCTGTCTTAATGTGAGTACCTCCATACTTGGAAAAAAATGCCTTAGCATTTTACATTGTGTTATGGGCATATTTAGGATGTTGTAGCCCAAATATAATGTGAGCAGACGAGGAACGTACACACAGGCTGTATACCTTAACTGAGCTAAGTAGGCGGGTGCGTTGATTGCACGTGTGGTAAACACAAAGAAACTAGTTGGAAAGTATGAGTGATGGAAGCTGACTGTTAAAGATTTCCCTCCTTAGGTGATATCCTCTATTTCAGTCTTTGTAGGGGGGTGAAGAAGGCCTCTGTAGCACTGAAGGGAGACAGGGGCTTCAAGAATGAGATGAAAAAGTGTAAGGCTTAGACAACAGAAGGGTGAATGTACATGTGCGGAATTCTGCCAAAAATGCTGTAAGAATGGTAAAGAGGATGATAGCATCGTGCTAAGTACAGATTAGAAAACTGGAAGAGGAGAATTCAGTTACTACATGGGGAGGATCAGGATGTTTGGCCTATGTGTTTTGCACTAGGAAATGGACAGGAGGGTATTCATAGGGTTTGGAGTTACACAAGGAGAACTGGAAGGGTTTGTTGGCAGGCTTGAAAAAGGATTGGACAAAGTTGAAGATCACCTCAAGTTTAAGAGCTGTGATTGAGAGGTAATATAGTTATCATTACAGAAAGTAATGAGGCTCTGACTTTGATGTTTAATTTGGCTAATGCAGTGATTCAGAAGAATCTTGGGTCTGACTTTGCTAAAAAGACGGGCTATGCTGTCATGAGCATCTGAGCTAACCTGGCATTTCGCTTGCGGAGAAGGAGCGCAGGGGAGGGGAAGGTCTTGCTTTCTGCAGTGCTCCCACCTGCAGGTTATGCTGGCCTCGAAGCACATCAGATGCTCCAAAACCCACCGGCATCTGCTTTTCTTGGGTATTCTGTTTTTTTCTGTTTTCTGTTGCATTGAAAAGGCTGATGGGAAAGGTCAGTGGAGCTGGCATAAAGTATGTGGTGAGATTGAACAGTCTTCATTTGGCTTGCTGTGTCTTGTGGCGTCTTATATAAAAGAATTGCTTTCTTAAGAGCTGTTACGCTTTATGAAGTAAAAATGGAAATGAAAGGAGGATCCAAAACAGTTTAAGAGAAGACCAAACAAGTTATTGTGAGAAGATACATTTTGATAGAGGGGTGTACTAAGTATTTATTTTAAGTGAAATAAAAAAGCAAATCTAAGTAGCCTGCGTGCTGAGCTGACTCAGCTGTGTTATACCTTTTGGCTAATACGTGCTTTCTGGCCCTTTTTGCAATCTCTGCATAAATGTAAATACATAGAGAAGACCACTAGAGGAAAAAAAAAAAAAAGGACAAGTTCCTTGGTTGTGGATTATTTCACAGCAGAGGGACAGCATTGACGTATAGTCCTCATTCCATATGCTAAATCATTGTGTCTCTGCTTTAAAGGTCATCAGTACGGCTGGCAGTTTAAGTTACATTGTGGGACTGGGGTAGACACGAGTTGTAGAGATTGAAAATTAAGGATATAGTAGAGATAAAGGACCCTTTTCTTAAGTTTATTTATTTATTTATGGAAAACCTTACCTCAGAAAAAGGATTTCTCTACACTTAAGACAGGTGACTGACTAGAGTTTGTGTAGCGTTATATCATCTTCTGAAAGAAGAAATGAATGTGAAGAAAATTCTAAAACCCTTCTGTTTTTTAAATGTACCCTATTGCAGAGGCCACATGTATCCTTTGCACTTTGTCAGGAAATGTGTGAATCTGCTGCAGTTGACTCTGTAGGTAGGTGTGATGGGGATTTCCTATGTTGGTTTTTGAGGTTCTATTTAATACCTGCTTGATAGGAGGCAGAAATATCTCAAAAAAAAGTTTTTTTTTTTTTTTTTTTTTGTTTGTTTTTCTTTTAAAGAGAGCTTTTTCTTTCCCTTCTTTATGGAAGATAAGTAGCCAAGAAATAAGTTCAGTTGATCCAGCCTTCCAAAACAACTTTAGTGGGCTTGAAAGTAGTCATGCATTTGGTCTCTGTTCTGATTTATCTGACTTCTCACTGTCACTCTGAGACTTGCTTCAGAGGAGATGTGGTGAAATGTTTAAGAAAAAACCAATAATTTAGAAGGGGATCAGAATATAGCAGTTTTTTTTTTTTAATTTCCAGTACATTATCCAGTGGACTTGGGTGCTGACAAAAGTCAGTAGGAGTGAATTACATAAATTATCATCAGTCCAAGTACTGTTTATAACTTCCACGCATCTCAGTGTTAAATAACATTGAGCAAAGACACGTTAAAGGAAGCAAGTTATTTCCTTTCCCTAGATGGTGTGAATAGGCTGGGTGTGGCTGGGTTAGGCTCAGGTAAGTGTTCGGGTAGGTGTTGGGCCTGACCTGTCTCACACAGCCATCCGTTGATCCAGTCGTTCTGGGGCAGTCACAAACTGAAGTCCTTTCTCCTGCATGTGGTGGGAGGCCTGGCTCAGAGTGCTCTTCTGTCGGGTCAGGGGGGTTAAGGGCTTTGGTCCTCTCTGCCCTTGGATCTTACTGAATGTATTCTCTTTCTTAGTAGTATTTAAGGGTTACAAGCCAAACTGAACTGGTCTGCTGTTCAAATGATATGGAAACATCACTTTGCAGAGTTTGCAATCTATTCTTAAGTAACTTTATTAAAATGACTAGATTGGGTAACAAGATTCTCACAGAATGATGAAATTCATCCTCATACAGTCCAACTTCCAGTGATACTATCAGGAGTTAGAGCGCAGCCTTTTTCCTGGCAGCACATTTGTGACTACATCACTGAGTTGAAGGCTACATGCAGTAGTTTAAGGTGGTTACCCTTTGCGATGAATGTTGGTTCCAAAATGAATGCAGCAGTGAATTCCGTGTTCAGGCTGGGCTCCACAGTTTGTGGTTGGTGATAGGCTTATTCATTTAGCTTTCTAGATATTGATAATCGCTGCAAACATTTTGGACCTGGAAACCACAGCGTGTGTGTCAGTTGAAATGTTCAGATGACAGGCACATTTAGCAACACAGGAAAGAGATGCAATAGGTAAAAACCACAGTAGAACTTCAGCTGTTTATCTTCTTGAATTGAAATTCAAGCCTTTGTTTTTAAAATGTTTTCCTTGCATTGGTCCGTCCATAAAGCTGAGAAATGCAACAAGTCTGTATTATCAGCAAATTCCAGAACTGTTTAACAGTGCTCAAATGCCTTGTGGAACCCTAGCAAGACAAAATAACCTATAGTAACTGGTACAAAGCTGTATCATTTCTTGCCTGTTTCATCACTTAGTTCTTGACTAGCTGCATGTCTTCTTTTTTCTACCCTTCCTGAAGGACTGTTGGCCTCCGAAGAGTGCTGGTGTTTGAGCAGGATATGCAGAGTGACTTCAGAAATTCTTACGAGTTGTTAAGCAGAGGATTGGGGTGAGATGGAACAGTGAGCAGCAAGCTGACAACAAAACAGGCTTTTCTGGAAGTGTTTCATTTGTAGCATGTCTTCTTTGATCGCACACCCAATTCTATTAATGCCCAGGATTCTCGTAACAAAACTTGCTTCGGTATAACTCCAAAAAATGCCAGGATTCTGTTAGAATGTCTTCTAAAATTAATTTTAGTAGCTATTTACCTGTTTGAATCTTTTTTTCTGTGAGCTAAAGTGCTGTTTCTTCATAGTCGGTTGTCTTTCACTGTGTCAGGATGTAGGGAATGTTTCCTGTTTCAGAGAGAAAATTTGGTAATTGTTGAATGTTAAAAGAACTTGTCCAAGGACGAAATAGGAAAACTCATTGATGTTCCTCTCACCTGTCTCAGTGTTTTAAAGGTGTAAGTTAAATCTCGATCATAAATTCTTTACAGAATTTTAAATTTCCTTCATGAATTTTGGCCTGTTCTGAATAGCTTTTACTGTCTGCTGCAGTACAGGCAGCCAGAGCAATCATCTGCAAGCACACCCTAGTACACAAATGTTTACTTTTCTGTCAGTAGTGAAATAACCCTGGCTGGTTTATGGTGTGGTTATTCTGAGGTTGGAAGATTGTCGAGCCTGGAAGAGATCACTAACCCCAGCTTGCAACTTAGCTATAAATAAGTTTGCTCTGCTGTGGGTTAGTAAGTACACAAGATTCTTATGTGAGGTTGTTAGCTATTATCTGGAGTTATCACCAAAAGGGGTGTTTAAAAATCATTTATAAAAAGCAGCATGCAGACCATGTTAATAATAATTATAAAAGAAATGTGACTGTAAATACTTCAGTCCTCAGTTAACAGGGTTAAATATTAAAGATCTTAAATTTTTGAAGTTCGGGTTTAATATTTTGAAGTTCTCTTGGCTTAGGAGCTGAAGAAAATGTACGTAAATGTTTGTGTACGCATGTTGTTTGTGTTAGCTGTAATGTAGCTGAGAAGTGGGCCATAAAATAATTTAACTTCATCTGAAAAGCTTAAAAACATGGTTATATTGAATATGAAGTAATGATGATGTGAGATGGTGTGGTTTTTGACTACTTGGAGAAATACCGCGATAGTGGGAAGGGAAAAGAGACCGAGGAAAGTGTTTCTGTGGAATCAAAAGTGGTGGTTTAATCAGAAATGTCGGTTGTAGGAATTAGGCTTTTCTACAGTTTTTGAAATTAAGAAAAAAGCTTCAGTTATGGCAATAAACACGGGAAATGGCAGTGTAGAAATGTGTTGCCCACGTTTCTTTTTGTTGAGGGGGAACTTGAGAAGGTAGGATGTGTTTTTAGTAATTTTCATAACGCTTGCTTTGATTCCACGTCTCTCGTATTGAAATGTCTAACAGTTTATCTGCCTTATCTCCAAGGTAAACTATTGTCTGCATTTTTTTTTCTTTATGAAAGAACATCTGATATTAGTAGAGTTAGGTGATCTTGTTCTTCCAGTTATATCTCTTATCTTGAAGGTGTGAGTAGTTTAGGGTTAATTACTTGCAGATAAATATAGGTAAGCACCAGCGGGGCTGGCTGCCTGTTGCGGTGACATTGCACTTCGACTTGGAGCTCCCTGGGCTCCGATTAAGGAAGTGTTGGCTACTGTGGATGTGTTACACTAATGCAATTTTGTCCTACTTACAACTGTTTTGTTGTTGTAGTAGCTGCTTATTCAAGCTTTTCATGAGGGATTTAAAGAAGAGAATATATATGACCGTCCTGTGTTTTTATAGGGATGGTTTATGGCAAAAAAAATGTTGGCTGAGAACATACTGACCATGTCTGACCCAGAGAGAGCAAGAAGTTGGGCTGATAAAGTCCTTCACTGAGTGAAGGAGACTTTTATTTTTAAATACGACAGGTCCTCGATACTTGTATTGTGATGGTTCACACCACCTCTAAGTCATTAGAATAACCCTCTTAGAGGTGTTCTAAATGGAGACAGGATTTGACTTGTGTGGGTAATGATTTAATACGAAAATACAAAGGAAAGAGAAATTGCTCTAGGGGCCTTAAAATTCAAATACTACAGGATGGGTATTTAAAAGGAAGTAAATAGATCTAATCATAGCCACTGCTTTGAATGCAGAAAGGGTTGATATGGTCGGCAATTAACATACAGTAGTGAGGTTGTGAGCCTTGCTCAGAATCTCTGTGTCAGCACTAAAAGCACCTATACTGTTACAGCTTTCACAGAAATGGAAATGGCTGCAGATTGGGGAGCCAGAACTGGCTGCTACAGAAAGCTGTTATTTGAAGTTGCGTTATTGAACTTTGACAGAATTCCCTTCCTCCCCCGTATTTTGGAGTCTTGAAGCTACGCCACTGTGTGTAATTGTCACCTGGGCTAGGGGCTACATCATGCTAAAAGTATTGCTGTGTGTGAGACTGCGAATGCACAGAGAAATTGCACACAGCATCAAAGGATATTGCAGTTCTGAAGTCAAAAGCATGCACATCTGATCTATAGCATGGATCAAGGAAAAAGTTGCCTCTAAGAATCACCGATACCACAATAGCCATTTTATATAATCTTGCATAAACTGAGTCTACTGGTTTTAAAGTTGCTTCACACTACCACCAGTTCTATTTAATGTAAGCTCTTCAAATGAGTTGGTGCCAAGCAAAGCATTGTTTGGAGTATGGAGAAATAACCTGCAAGCCAAAATTAGCATGTATTCATTTTGAGTGGTGTGTGTTTCGTCAGGGCTGCCCAGATCATGTCATCCCTGAAGGCAGCGCATTTCAAATTTAAATGTTTCAGCTATTACAACATGGAACATGGCGGTGAGCGGTGCCAGTAACACACGCTGAACATATGACCAGCACATGCCCCTCTCTTCAGTGTAGCACGTGAACTATTTATTTTGTGTTCCAAGCAGTTTGTTCTTGAGAGATGTTTCACCTCTTCAGTGTCAGGCACTAAGCCTTTTGTTTTTCTTCTTTCTTTCGTTTTCTTCCTACTGTTGCTATTGATTCTGTATTTCCAAAATCTTCTGTTGTGGTTGCCACCACCATCGCCCCTATTTTGTGTTAATTCTTTTGGGATGTGGTCCTTGGCGTCTCCTGTGCTGGTGTCATTAAAACAGTGGAGACCATCCAATTATTTCCAGCTTGAAGTTAAGAGAGAAAATGACCTTCTATTCAATCTTTTGGGACTTGGTCTGTGTTCAGCAGTTCGCTGTGATAACTGTTCTTTATGTAAATTATTTACCATAATGTTTAATACTTGTGAAATTGATTCCTTTTTCCCTTCATTCCTTGTCATCTTTGGCTAGATAAACAATGTTAAGGATCATTTGTTCGGATCTTTAAAGCCATTTTTGCTCAGAGCTCAGCTTCCCCGACTGCTCGTCACTCTTCAGTCACAACTTTGGGCCGAGGCTTCTGGTCTCAGACATCTGAGGGAGCGTTGACCCAGACTGGTGGTCTGGGGAGGACTGGGGAGCAACAGTAAACAAAACTGAAGTGCACGTATAAATACATGCATCTTTGCAGTGTATTTTACAGCATTTTAGGGCATGTTACTTCCCTGATGGGGACAGGCTTGATACAAAATTAATTTGACTTGGACAGCTTTTCAGAACACATCATCTCTTATTATTTGTGTGTGCTGTGGGTAACGCGTTTAAGCATTGCATGCTTCTTTAGACAGGTAAGTTCCTTAAATTCAGCTTTCTGCTGAGATAATGCATAGAGTTAAAGGACACACTGCTGTGGAAGGCTTATGCTTCTCACCTTAAATATATTGGTAAACTTTATTAAATATTTAATATATCTGTAATCTTCATTTCTAACAGGGAATTTCTAAAATCTTCACATTAGATGTATACAGTAGTAAAATGTTATTAAAACAGGAACAGCAATTTAATCCCTGGGTTTTGAGCATACCTGTGCATAGGACGCAGGCAGTGAAGATAAACTGTAACTAACCCTTTGGTTTCAAGGTCAGTTAAAACAAACTTATTGGGAATTACAGCTGAAAGAACCATCCTGTTCTGTCCCTTGTGTTAGCGGTGGTATTCAGATTGTGTGCACAAGTCAGATTAGTTTACTGGTAGACCTGAAAAGCAATCCCTTAGAAGAGGAGAGACCGAGGCTCAGGATTACTTTTCTGTCGAGTCAGAAGTGCAGGTTTTTTTCAGTTGCCAGGTGGGAATAAATCAGTAAGATTGATAAAGTGTTTTCACAATATATTACATATCAATTTAATCAGCGTTTGAGCTGATCTAAAGGTTCTTTGCTCCTGAAAGGTCTTGGCTATTCTCTTTCTAATTCCTGATGGTGGCCCCATTGGTCCAACCTTCCCTTTACTCTGGCTTTGGCACCCATTAGGTCGGTCCCTGGTTACCCGGTTCACTCCCAGAGAGTACTTTCTTCCTCTTAAAAAAGTTGGTTTGCTGCGTTAGTTGGTGCTGCGCTAGGGAGTTCAATCAGCTCATTGAGTGACAAACCTCCTGCTTAGCCAAGAAATCCCTGGCACCCTACTCCACAGGCAAAAGAGCTGCATAATGTTTCTGGAGGCTGCTTCTGCAAGGAGCGTAAATCTGGAGTAAAAGATCTGTTCAAAGATGACATCCAGGTACCTGAAGAGAAGAAGAAGTAAAAGCAAAGGATGTCCACTCTGGACAATGAAGATGGACAGGAAAGGCAATGAAGCTGTGCTCGTACTATTTGTAGTAGTTTCCATGGTGCTGGTATGACTGTTGGTCCTCATTTTGCACTTCAGCACAGAAATATCTTCAGACAAGTATTTGATTACTGGTTTCTGCTGGTCTCTGTTGTGCTCTCTTTTTCTGAACAGAGATGAAGAGTTTTAAAGGTTTCGTGTCACATTCTGAGTTTCGGTGTCAGGTGATGGTGTACTTTCTCATTGCCTTTACAGTTCTTACAGAAGAGTCACTAATTCTTGTGACAATTTTATTCAAACTGACTATTGTTTTCTCAGGAGAGAGAGCAAAACTTGGTTGTGAGATACAGCTTTGTAACTGAACTAATTAGTGATCTTAAGATCTTTGTGATGTGATTCGTGATGATGATTAAAGGAGTCATAGTTTAGAAGTAACTGGTGAAGAAACTTCTTGACTCTAACAGAAGAAACGTTTTGTGCAGAAAAGTTAATAGTTAATGACAAGCATTGTGGGGGGATTCCTGATTCTTTCATTCTTTTGGGAAGGATGTTAAAAAACAAAATATTTTATACAGATTGTTTTTAATCATCTGAGGTGTCTGTTACATTTTTAGCTTTTCTGACTTCAAGCCTTTACATTCTTTTCTATATACTGGAAAAGTGTGCATGCTGTTAGCGTACAGGATAAGGCTGCGCTCGTGCCTTCCACAACTTTAAGTGTCTTTTGGATCTTCATATTTTAATCTTCTTTTCCATTTTAGCTTAGTTTTTTTTTTTTTTTAATAGAATTTTAAAATAGAACTATTTAATCTTCCTTTTCTCGATGGGTGTTTCTGAGATCATGAAATAATTTGTTATGTATGAATGAAAAATGAGGGAAATGGACTCTAAATGTGTAGTAGTATTTTTTGCTGCTTCTGTATTTATGGTAACTTTAATTTAGGGTCCACATTAGATATTATGGTAATTAACACATTTTTATGGTGTTTCCTGTCCTAATACATGGATTTGAAAAAAAATACTGTCAGGATTTTTTGTCTTTATTGAAGAAAATATAATGCCTTACACACATAGAAATTGTGCAATGCTTTCTGTAGGGATTACCATTTCATTTCACCATAACATATCTTCTGAAAATCTGAATCTTTCAAATATTGGTTGATTTTCAAGATAAATGGAAACATGCTAATATAAGTGCTGGGAAAATTAGCGTTTGCAGTTCTTTTTTCAAGCAGTAACATAGGCATGAGGCATTTTCATCTTTTCACCTTTGCTTTAAGAGTACATTCTGCAGCAGAGCTCTGAAGAGATCACACGACTGATGAAGTTGTCCTTAAATATGGAATCCCATGGTCAAATTTTGTTACAAAAATTGTTCTTATAGCAGTTGGTATTTGTACATGATAGAAATGAGGTAATATTGGTGAATGGGTGTCTGAAATAGAGAATGTCCAGCAGATGGATACGTGGGGAGGGGAAAGTGGAGAGTTTTTCATCTGGTCTTTGGGAGCAATCTTTTTATGACAGCTCTGACAGTTCCATTCAGGGAAGAGTGGTGCTCAGCTGCCAAGCTGGGGAAGCCTGACTCAACAAACTGCACTTTCCTTTTGAGGGGGTGAAAGTCAGACACACTGATTTATATATAATATATATATGTAATATATATATATATATATAAAAAAAAAAAGCTTTGCAATTTCTGCTCATCCAGGGAAGCTGAGTTGCTTGAGCAGCTCAGCAGCACGTGTAGCTGTGCAAGAACCTCTTTGCAGTTGTTTGCTGCAGGTATACTTTGACATTTCAAAGCATTTTATAGGCTGAACTATATCAATTTGGCTATACAAGCTGAAGAGAAGACTGGAGTTGACATCAGCTTGTATTCTGGAAGATTTTGCCCCGTGTTACTACCTATAAAGTTGGTTTGGCTGCAGCATATCTCAAGGAAGGACCAGAATTTAAAGCAGAATGATTCAGCGTGGTGGGAGTCTGATATTTTGGATTAAAAATGCACGAGTGTGTGGAAAGGTGCTACCTCTGCCAGTATGCCCGCAGAGATGAAGCTTCATCTCCTTTCCTGGAGCACAGAATGGCTTGAGTGGCTGCAGTAGCATTTTGAGTTGCCACACCGGCATCATGGTCATACCCCACTCACTCCCACTTCGTATACTGAAACAGTGCATGGTGTAACGGGACCATTTTTTTCTGCTTTGAGCTTCTGGTTTTAGAGAACTTTATGAACTGGAAAAGCAAAATCACAGAATTACATTTTTTTTAAGTGTGGAATTTGAAGTTAAACAACAAAACCCCCACTCTTAAGACCTGATTGTTTTAATATCGGAAATCCTCAGGTTTGGTTGGGTTTATACAACCAAGCTACGTGCTTTTTGTCATTACCCTCCCATCAAGTATTCTTGGTGGCATAAGATCGATCCTGTTGCTGTGAACTCTGCCGCCTGTCTGTAGGAATGCGGTTAAAGCAAAAACAGAAGTTGAATAGTGTGCAACAGTGCTTTTGGTTTAAATAGAACCAGAAATGAAAAGCGAAGATAGTACTTCCCATATATTCCAAATTTGGGCCAGTTATTATTAAAAAATAAAAATCTATTTTTTATTTGTTGTTTTGGCCTGTGGAAGTTTTCTCAATTTAATTACATTTGTATGAGGTGACATAAGAGTATGATTAATTAACAGTAGCTGAGAGAACATAGATAAAATTGAAGAAAGTCCTTCAATAGTGCAAGCAGGTAGGACTTCCTCTGTTACTTTCCAGCACCTCCAGCTCTGCTTCACATCCTTTGCAGGATCTTCTTCACTGGTGCAAGTACAAACAAATCCGTAACAGTTTTAATGGCTTGACAACTATTAATGATCATGACTGAGCAACTCTTGATTATTGCTAAAGCTTATGTAAAGTGCAAATGAAGAGTCCTTTTTCCACTGATACTTTTCAGTATTCAGGGTAAAAATGTTAGTTGTTTTTTTTTTTTTTTTCTCTTAAAAAAAAATCTGTTTTTTTTTTTTCTTTCTCTTTGATAATGGAAAGAAAATCCTTCTAATAGATACATAGGAAATAAGGTTTGTGTAACTTAAAATCTTCAATTACTTCAGAATATAACTATACAATTTACATGTACTTGTGCATACAGTAGGTTATACTTGAGTATATAACTCTGTAAAAGTTACAGGTCTTAGAAGGAGCAGCTTGGAGGAGCTGGGGTTGCTTAGCTTGGAGAAAAGAAGGCTCAGGGAGACCTTACCATGCTTTACAATGACCTTAAAGGAGGTTGTATTGAGGTGGGGATCAGGTTCTTCTCCCAGGCACCAGGTGATAAGACAAGGGGAAGTGGCCTCAAGTTGTGCCAGGGCAGGTTTAGGTTGGATATGAGGAGAAATTTCTTTACTGGAAGGGTTGTGCTGCATGGGAACAGACTGCCCAGGGCAATGGTTGAGTCACCGTCCCTGGAGGTCTTCAAGAAATGTGCAGATGTAGAACTTCATAGCATGGTTTAGTGGTGGACATTAGTGCTGGGTTAAAGATTGGACTAGATGATCTTGGAGGTGTTTTCCAACCTGATGGACTCTAAGATTCTGTAGATTTTAATCAGAATGTATGCATCTAATGTGTAGCTTTAGTGTGGAGTTTTTGTGGTGTAATGATAAAGGGCTAATGAACTTAAAATCCCTTTTGCTCGTTTTCAGAGGACACAATATATTGCTAAAGATAACTTTCCATATGCAGATTTGGTGTTTGCCGTGTAGGCTTCACAGCTACTTCTGGTTTTGTTCCTTAATCAGATACTTGTGTGCGACAAACTGATCAAAATAATTCAGTCTTATTTAAGGAAATAATCTCCACTTTACTGAAGACGTGAGCGTTTCACCTGATTCTGCCTCTTCAAGTGGTTGTAGGAGAAGGAAGGCTTAAAAGAAGGGATGATCCAGTGGTTTAAACAAAGATCGGGTGTTGGGGGGGAAATATGTTCTGTTCCCAGCTCTGCTGAATGCTTGCCAAAATGACTTGGCCAAGTCACAAATCTGTTTAATCTGTTTTTAAAAATGGGGATAATGCTTCATGGGCGGAGGCAGGGGGGATGATGAAATTTCAGTGCTCTTTTCTAGCACTTTTTTTTTATCAAGAACTGTGCCTCGCCTTTTAGAATTGATTCCACGCATTTTGAAATTGCTTGCTTCATGTCTGCAGCAAACACCGTAATTATCACCCTTTCCTAGTTCGCTGCCTCCCTGCTCTGTTCCTGAGGGCTACCGATTCTCTTTGCCGGTGCTCCAGGCTGTCTTACATACCGAGCTCAAGGGAATGGTACTATCCCAAAGTTTTGGTGTGCCATAGGACTGCAAAGAACATGTCTAATGTCTTCTGTTGATTTCTGTTCAATCCTTCAGTGTTCTATAACACAGGGTGTTCCAGAAATGCAGAGCGGTGTGTTTGTTCAGTTATGGTTGAGACCTCGAAAATTGTATGTATGCATTAGTTTTTTCTCTAAAAGATAATATATACGGTTATTGTTATTCCAACAAGTTTTATTCCTACTGTAGTTTCTAGTACACGTGTGTTTTTTGGAGTAATAGAAATGTTTTTGTAAGGAAGGCTTCAGTGATGACGATCCATTCTGTTAGCAGTGTCTGCAGTGAGAACGCTGATACTCCTGGTCAAGCTGAAAGGTCCCAAGCAAACCCATCTTTAATTCTGTTGAAAAGTGTTGAGCATGCAATCTTGTTTGCTGAGTTCTGTACTTCCTTTTATGACTAGTGTCTTCTGGAGGCTTATTTTTCAGTATTAGATGGTTCAAGTTTCAACTTTCAAAGAGAACAGTTGGAACAATTGCACAACAGAACGTTTTTTATGTAGTAAGTACCGTATGGCTTTTAAATTAAGCTGTCATGACAGTTCTGCTTTACCTTTGAAGAAAGATTAGACTGTGAGCTGACTTAAATTTACTAAAACATAGCAAACTTCTACGTTTTGGCTGGAGTGGTTTTCTGCTGGGTTAGTAAATTAACTGGAGATAGCAGTGGCTCCTGGCAGCAGGTACCTGGTGAGCAGAGAAACTGTCTGGGAACAGAACTGGTGGAAGAAGCAGGGAAGAGCTTTCCCCACGGGGCATTGCTGAGCTCTTACATTGCTGTATCCCATGAAACCTGCGCTAAGATCAGGTATTTATTCATAAGAACCTAGTCTGCACTTTTCAGGAGTCGTGGCCTTGATTTTTCATTACTTCACTAGATGCTGTTCGGAGGGTTTCATTCTGCTTAGCAGTGTGTGTATTTGGATCTGGCTGTCTACACGTGGACTCCCTTTCCATTCAGTCACTAATAGGCAGCCCTGGACCTGACTTCTCCAAACCCTTTTAGACTTTTCCCTTCTGTGAGATTTGGACCCTTTAGTGCCTGCTCCCTTTGATTCACTGTAAAGATAGATGACTAACACAGCTACAGGTTTACACTTGGAGAAGCTAATCCCATGCTTTGTGTTTGTTTGCTGTACCCTTTCATTCTCTGTGCTGTTGTTCCTTTATCAGAACAGTGACAGTGGTTAACATCTCTTCTGACAAAGACTTTTGTTTAGTGCGTTCTTCTTTATTCCTGGACAGATTTCCACTTGCGTGACTATCTGACTTGTTAAATCATGCCTGCTGTTCTTACGAGATTTTATCCTTCTGCACTTTCCTGCTGCCCCTTACAACATCCCACAATCTGAGAACTTGGCATGGGCTGAGAGGAACAGCTCAGGAGGAGTGCTTCTTGAGGAATATTTTCCAAAAACAATCTGCTTGTTGTAGATGAAACAGTTTCACTGCTTTGCAATCTTCAGGCTCTTTGGAGTCCTCATTGGTTCTGGAGTGCCCCCGCAAGTGATTAAGGACAGTAAGTCCCTGTCTGCAGTCCATGCAGACGCTTCTAAAAGGTCTGGACCTTCACCCAAAAAGTTTTAAGGAATTTGCAAGTGGAAGAATCGAAAATTGGTTTGAACGACCAATTCTGCAGTGTGCAGTTGGTTAAGAAAACAAACAAAATGATTTCAGAATATGATTTAAAATGTTGCTTTCCAGTGAGGCAATGAGCCCATCAGTGTCACTAAAGTGAGCCGCTCATGGGATGGCCCTCAGACACCAAACATCCTTGGATGGCTGTGAATGTAATTAATGCCCATAGCTTTTTGCGAGGGCTCTGAAAAAACTCTGTTCTTTGACCAGGCAAGCAGATTGAGGGAGGAAATCAAACACTGCAGTGTACTCAGAACTGGAGTTGGTGGGAAACAGTTTTTGTCACTTCTCAATGGCCTGAGTTAGCCATGGATTTGTAGGTGAAATAAAGGACTGTGCTGCTCTTGGAAGCAGAGCCCAGCTAAAATAAACTTCAGTGCCTTGATTCAGGAAGTCTTTTCTGTGCTGCCTTGCTCCTTTGGGGAGCTGTTCTTTTGGTAGCGATCGGGGAGTTTTGGCATAATTCTGCAACAGGGATCAGGTCTCTGATGAGGTAATAAACTAAGTCTTTTGTTACTGAAGTAACTGATGCCTGAGTCATGGGGGGGTTGTTTTGTTTTATTTTGTTTTGTTTTTTTTATGGTTATGCTTATGTCAAAACACATCATGACAGCACTTGTTCCCTTACTTCCCCCTACTGTTTTAATAGTAAGGAATAGCAAAATGCCAAGTGCCCTATGTTCAGCTTTAAGCGGTTTTGTCCGGTTTGCTCACAGCTTGCAGCGAGCATTGAATACTGTTATTACCTCTTCAGTGTTTCCAAATGAACTTCTGCACCCCGACGAGTACCCCACAACTGAGGGTGAGGTGCCAGGCACCTCTGTAGCCAGCTAAGCTGGTAATAAAGCATCTGGTGGTTTGGGGTTGTCTGCTCCAGCTTAGCTCCTACTGTAAATCTTCGGCCTTATGAAAAGTTCTTGAATGGTATTTACTGTTGTGGTGAAAGTTTGCGCTTGCTCATTTGGTAATAGGAAGCCATTGTTAAATGCAGCTATCTGGAAGGAAGGAGGAATGATGATTGATTTTCACTTTCCTGTTGCAAGTGTTTTGTTTCGCTTTTTTTTTTAAACAGGAAGCTATTGTGTTATAGAGTTATGTATGCTCTGTTGGGACTCAAAATAGCCCTTTGAAATTTGGCAAAGATAGAGGCTCAATCTTTTGGACAAATTTTAATTTGTTTTTACAGTTTAGAATGAAATTTAGGGGTAGAGACCACACAACCTGACTCTGCACACAGCTTTTGTGTACAGAGATGCTAAATACCCGAAAATGCAGTGTTTCCATAGGCGGAGTTTCTTTTGTATTCACAGGCTGGGGAGCCTCAAATTCCAGAGGCATTACATGAGCAGTTTTAATGAATTAGTGTCTGGTTTTCCTGCAGCAGATGTGACAAGCAGCTTTATAAGCTGCTTCCCATCGATCGCTGTTTTCCAGCTCTTTTGTGTCTTTCTTTTGCTTAGAGAAAAGCAACGAAGAGCTTGGTTTCTACAGTAACTGCTGCCTACATTCTTGCCTGCAGGCCAATTTCTTTCTCAGTTCCTGCAGCCTGTGCAGGGCTACTGTATTGAATTTCTTTAGGGTTTGTGTTTTGTTTTGTTTTGTTTTGTTTTTTCCTTCTTGCTGGTTTAAATTGTTGTACTATGTAAGAAGAGAGGAGAATGCAGTGGGAATTTGGGATTTTGAGATATGTATTTTTAATTAACCACAGCACCCTTCCATGTCTGTAGGATAACCAAAATGTTCTTGCTACTGATCAATACCGGTATTTGTGTGGTTGGTATTTAAAGAAAGTGAAAGGCCTGGCTGCTAAGGCAAGAACCTTGGAAAATTTGTAAGGCTGCTTGCATTAATGCCTGGTCTGTAGCATAAACGTGTAGGGGAGATCAGCGTTTATAGAGTCATTTACATTTGCAGCAAAATCTGTTGTGGTTGAACAACTTCAGGATGTGTTGGTTTTTTCAGTCTTGACTCTTAAATGCCCTTCAAGAAACAATTGTGAACATAGGGTTAAAACTGCCTTGTTTCTTACAAAGTTAGCTTTCTAATCAGCAAAGGAATATGAAGCAGCATTTCAAACAGGAATGTGTGCTCATTACTCAGTTTCTGTTCGCTGTGAGTGCTTTGGGAATGTTCCCGTCGTCGTCATCAATATTCTGTTGTCATAGGATCCATTTTTGACGCAGACAGGCTTGTTCCAGAGCATTCTCAAAGTGGGTTAGCACCATTCCTGTAAGGACTACCAACAACTTTTCAAAGTTCTTGCACAGTTGCTGAAACCTGAAGGAAGATGTATGTAAATGAGGTTTCCTGCTGGGGAGCCATTAATTACAGCTAGATCAAGTTTCCAGCCTTTGCTTAGAATTTGATAAAACTATAATGTTGGCCAACTTGAATTAAGATGGGGCTAAAGCAATATTTTATCACTTCTGATGATGCACAGGTATTTGCTTTGAATTTTAAGGCATCTGAGTGGATAGAAGGATCAGGGATTTTTTCTTTAGGGCAGTTTTCCTTGGTGGTTTATGGCATTGTGTGGGCACACCTGAAAAAAACACGCACACACTCCTGAAAAATAGTGCACAAAAAAAGTCTAATTCCTGGTTTTAAACTGAGTGTTTTTGTTGTTCTTCTTCATGGTATTGGACGTTGAGATTGCTACGCAGCCCTCACATTTACTGTTTGTGGAGGACATGCTTTTCAACCATTGATCTTTAGTCAACAGAAATCAATTGCAAAGGATACGGAGAATTAAGGGAAGCACACATGAGGCCATGATTCACGCCCCGGAGGAGAGAGTTGCCACTTTGTAAACAGCGGTTGCTTTTCAGCTAACCTCTAGCAGTGTCCTGACTGGTAATGGCCACATGGAATTGAATGCAACTCTGTGGTAAATTAACTAAATTGGGAGTTAGCTTAAATCATGGAGGCACCTTTAAATCCTGCCTTTAAATCAAGGAAGCTGGGAGGAGGAATCTATTCCAGGACAAGGTGCGTGTGTCCGTGTGTACACGTGTACCTGTAGGAAGTGATGCTGGTTCCTGCTGGGGAAGTTTTGCTGCACAGGGTGGGGTCAACTGCAAGCAGAAAAGCCTCAGGAACTTCCCCTCTGAAAGCTGGTAGAGGAGTTGGGCTTCGTGTTCCTTGAATTTAAATTCTAGAAGTAATTTTTAAAAACTTTTTATCCCCTAATAGTCAGTGGGGAAAAATGGATATTGCTTTTCTTCTATTATTAACAGTTAGGAAAGGTTTATACATGAGGTTAGAGCTTTATAAACGGTTAGAGCTAACCTTTGTGGTAGGAGCACCTCGTGTAGGTGAACAAGTCTGTGTAAAAAGTTGTCCAATGAAAAGGTTCTCTCTGTTCAGGACAATAAGAAAATAATGGTGACTTCATTGGTGTTACAACACGCTGGGTCACTGTGCTTCAGTGTGTCTGTTACAAGGTTAACCAGACTCCCAGCATTTTCCTTATTATAGGAGAATTTTACAGGAATACCTTTTTGTGAACTCCTAGAAAATACTTTGTAAAAGAAATCTCTGAACAGTTGTGCTTAAAAACTCAAGGAAATCCTTACTATGAAAATCGTGCAAGTTTTTTTTAATAACCTATATTTTATTAGTAATAATAACTTCTTAGTTTTATTTGTTTTCAGGGAGCTCTCACTGTGACTCTCTGATGGATTTATAATTCTACCTTCACTGTTAGTTTGGAAAAACAGCTTTTACCTGTTGGGTTCTTAGAATTTTGACTCCGTTTTAAAGCATTTCAGTTCAATTTGTCTTATTAAGAAGTTCTGTTTCTGTTGCTTCTGTGTAGGTCTAAAGAGGACGATTCTGTTCTGGAAAGTGCAGCGGTACTGACTTAGAGTTCAATTAATCACAGACCAAAGGCTTAAAAATAAATTCTGGAAGTGAATAATTTAGTGTGCCTGTTCTTGGTGTTGAACCATTGGAAAGCTTTTGGTGTAATATTCAGAAGATGAGAAAGCTAGGAAAAGTCATTGTTTCTTCTGGAGAACGTAGAAAACATGTTCTCCTTGGCAATGGAATTACTTTTCTCTGAGCTGACAGGGGTTACTGCTTTCGGGTTTCTCCAAGAGAAGGAGTCGCAGCCCTTCTTACCAATTTGTGAGTGTTTAACACGTCACTTTGAGCTGCGAGAGGAGCCAAGTTCAGCTCTTTCTGCAGAGACGCACCTTTTCTCAGGATGCAAAGGCACAATGCACAGACTTCACAGAGACTGAATTTGTATGTAACTGTACTTCAACTTTTTGTCTCTTTCTTCTACACTGTATTTATGGCTGTATTTATAAAGACGTCTTTTAAGCCTTGCTTATTTAAAAATCTGTTAAAAATAACTTAGTTCTAGTTCAATTCATGATTAATTTCCTAATTATCTGTTGTGATGGAAATAATAAATTGGGGCAGCAAATGGAGAAACGATGGAATTGGGGACCATGTTCTTGTATGCTGATATTTGCCCATTAGCAGGAGGCCACACACACAATTTCCAGTTCCCATGGATGTTTGAATGCCTCCCGATTTTGACTTGCTGGTCTTAGATCTCATTTGCAGACGTTACTTAGGACAGCACAGGTGAAGCAGGACCCTTGTGGAGCTTTCTGACCTTGCAGGACTGGGCTCAGTGACCTGGGATGCGGGGCAGAGAGCACCCTGAGCAGCTTGCAGGCAGCACCAGGGCAGGGCTGGTGCTCAGAGGGACGGCGGCAGGCTGGAGGGAAGCAGAACGGGCACCTCGTGAGGCTCAGCAAAGGCAAAAGCCAAATTCTGCATCTGGGGTGGGTTTGGCTGGGAAATGCCTGCCTGGGAGCAGCTCTGCCAAGGAGGAACCGTGGAGGTCCTGGCGGAGGGGCAGGCGCACACGTTTCAGCACTGCGCCCTTGTGATGATGGAGGCTGGCCCTGTGCTGGGCAGTACCCGTGTCTGCTTTGGGGCTCCCACAAATGCAATGACAGCAAAAAGACAGACTGGAGGGGGTGGTGGAGGGCTACTGAGGTGCTCTGGGAACCAACAAATGGCATACAGGAGAGGATCTGAATTCCTTTTGCCTGGAGAAGCCCAGAGGTGGATCTCATTGCAGCCTGCCCCTGCCTGAAGTGCAGTTATGGAAAAGATGGGGCAAGGCAGCTCTGAGAGGATCAGAGTCTGAGGATGGATGGCTGTAACAAGTTGCAACTAAAGAATTATACCCTGACAAACGGGAAAAACCTTTCACCATTAGGGTGGCTAATTGCAGGAATGGATTGCCCAACTCCATCTGTTGAACGCTTCAAAATTTGATAAGCCGAGGCCCAGAAAAACCTGATGTAACTTGGAAAGAAGCCCTGCTGTCAGCAGGAGGTTGGGCTAGAGACCTTCAGAAGTCCCTTCTGAACTCAGTTTCTCATTTATCCTTTGTGAATGATGTAGAAAACAGTTTTTGTTTGACTTTTAAAATGCAATTGAGTCAAATACGCACTTGGAACTGTGCATCGTAGTATCTCACTGGCAACTTAAGCTTCAAAGTGTGCACATCTTCTACCAGGAGTATAAATTAAGTAATTGGTCGTGTAGCTTGGTTTTATTGGAGCGATGGGGAGAGAGCAGCTAGGACAGGAGCTTTAAGTGAGAATTAGGTAGGCAGGAGGCATTAGAGAAGGGGTTAGTTGTGAATCTCCCTTCCCTGGAAGGGAAGCCCTATCTCGAGGTGCGATGGTTTCTGTTTTCCTAGGCTGCTGGTCAAACTGGGGAGGAGAGGGAGGAATGAACAGCAACATCTTAGCCTGCTGTATTGTCAAAGGAAGCCTAAGCTGGAGGAAGTCTGGTGGTTCAGGTGGTGTTAATTACCTCAGTTCCTCCTGGAGGTGAGCTACCCTGCTGCCTATGCTTGGTATTTCAAGCATTTGAAGTCAAAAATTGGCAATACATAAACAAATCTCTCAGATGCTGGCTGGGTTCTTTTTTTCTTACCTTTTAAATGTGGAAGTTTGAGGCTTTCCTTGGCTCTTGGTAAGCAAGGGTTTGGAAAGCTCGCATCTTGTTATTCTTCTTGGTCTGTTTAAAACTTAGGGGGATCCTTGAAGTTACTGGAGTTCAGTGGCATTATCAATGTAAAGGAATTGAACAGGAGCGTTGGGAGTACCATGGCGTATGGAGCTATTAGTGCTGAACCCCCATAATCTCTTTGAATGGAGAATCTGGAAGTGCTGATAATAGGACTGCAGGAGAGCGGCTTCAGTCCAGTTTCTGCCTTGGTTTTTAAGAGGCAATGAGAATGGACTGATTCAAAGGATACCAAGGCACTGAGTTTCATTGCAGGCCTTATGGAGGGGGAGGAAATTGAATTCTTGCTTCCGTGTTTTAGCTCCCCAGATGGAGCCAGCACATTTCCTCATTTTCAGTCAGACAGTAACTTCATACAGGCAGAACTACAGGTGTATAATTAGCTTCTCCCTGCAGTACAGACAGAACTGCTGAGGGAAAGTGAGGAAATATTAGAAATACGGATGTGACAGAACTAGAACTTAAGACACCCGGCACCCTGCAAAGTTGCTAAGCTTTCTCAGTAGACGTAGTGCCTGGATCAGCAGGTCTCCGTTTTGCTGGGAGCCGTACAGGTGGGAATGGTTTTCTAAGGAATTGTTGGAAATGGCTGGATGCTGCTCATCTGTCCTCCCCGTCTCACCTTTTCCAGTAGTTAACCCAGAATGAACTTTTTTAAAGCAAATTAGGATCATGAGTTCCGTTTTAAGTGTGACACCTTTGCTGCAGTTTCCTAGATCGTAAACATCTGCCCTCCTTTTTGATGCTCTGTAGGAAGTACAACACAAGAACTTTTCATAGTAAACACATGAAATTACTCAAAGGTGGGTACTGTGAGTAGTTGTTTGAAATACAGACAGTGCAACAGTGGCACATCGGTTAAATAGTCTGTTTGTTTTCTTCGCTTGGATACCTACCACACAAGTGTTTCATCATGTAACTCGTTAGTAACTCTTCAAACACAGATGTTTTGTAAACTTTTTTTTCTGTTGGTCCAGTCTTGGCTCTGTTGATTTCCTACCCTGAATGGCATCAGCCTGTGAAGGTGGAATGGGGGTTAGTTGAGTAAGTGAGCTATAGAGGGACGGTTTGCAGTACTACGCCTTTATGTTTTCAGTTCTATTCTTTTAAAGTGGGTTGTATAGATGAGGTTATTCTGTACCAACCATCGTGTGCAAGCACATCATAAAACTATTGTAAACACTCTAAAGAGTGGGTAGAATCGACTTCAGCTTGCTATAGATGAAATGTTCGAGCAAGTCTCTGCCTCTGAGTGTGCTGTGGGGTTTGTTTAGGCCATGGTTTAATTCAAAAATATGCCCAAACCAACTTGGTTCTGATTTTGGAAGTAAATGCAGTATGTTTGCCTTACCGCAAGTTACCCAGAAAATCTGTTGGTTAGTAGACACTTCTTGTTTTGCTTTTTGGCCATATTCCAGTTATTAAAAATATGCTTCTATTAAAAACCTGTTTGCAAACATGAATCAATTGACAGATGAGGTATTTGATAACATGATTCAGGTGCTCACATGTCTGAGCCAGAGAGCGATGTGTAAGCAACGCCTCAGTAATGCTGTCCTTTGACTCAGCGTGTGAAACGTAAACTATAGCAGTGACAGCTTTGGGTTTGGTATTAAAACTGGATTTGTGGCACTTCTATAACCTATACTGTACCTGCAGTTAGTCAAAGCTCCTCCTTTGGTTTTGTTTTCTTTCCCAAAGCCAGCTGACATCTGGGACCAGCATTTGTCAGCTGTGCTTTGGAATCTCTGCTTTAGTCTCATCTATGAGCAATCCTATCTTTTTTTTTTCTTTTTTTTTTTTTTTGCAAAAGATGCCCACAGGGCAGACAACACCTGCAGGCAGTGCAGTAGTGTGAGAAGTGTGCATACCGATGTGGAACATCGGAGCCTTGTGTGTGTGTTTCTGGTATGTGGTTAAGCTCTAAGACCCACCTACCTCCTCCTCACTGTGCCCGGCACCGGGGGACACCGGCTGGTCTTTATTTGCTGCTGGCCCCAAGGCCCTGAGCCAGTGAATGAGAATCTAAAGTCGCGTCCAGTTGCCTCCTGCATTTCTTTTAGGTTGAAATAAGCTTGGTCTGTAGTAAGTCTGCAGGTATGGACTAGCCTTGTAAAATACGTCAAGTGATTCTGAAGTTTGAGCCTGTCTCTGTCAAAGAAGTACTGCTGTCGAGTTTCCCACAGCGATTTTTATTTAATCTTCCTGATTAGGTCTTTAGCAAAAAAGTCCCCTTTGGCTACCCTCCTCTGGCATAAACTCGGGGAGTGGTGGTGTCATTATTGCTGATGAACTGAAATGTTTGGAAAACACTTTTAGTAGCCAAACAGCTGAGACTGCTTTCAATGATTGCTGAAACAGTGCAGGCAGAAAATACTTCTACTGGAAAAAGTACGGTAGTGAGCTGCTCCTGAGGATACTAAATAAAAAATAAAAACCGACACAAATTGGTCCACGACTTTCCCAGTGAAATGCATCTATCTTTTTTTGGTGTGGATTCTGTTCCTAATTTAGTACGTTGAGCATGTTTCAGAAATAGGTCACCTGTTAAATTTGGACGTAGCCCATACTGAGAAGTAAGAGGGAAGAGGAAGGTTGTCGTTGCTCCTTTCTCTTTTTCCTCATGCTCAGGTGTGAATTGTGGGGAAAAAAGAATCATTGCAACACGTTTGTGTTACAAGAAATGTAGTAAAAATCAAATGTTTTCTTTGTTTTCTAAACATCCTTTAAGAAACAGAAACCAAAGCACGTGAGAATTCATGTTTTTAAGACTACTCTTCAGCTTAATGTTCCTTCCAGTTCTTGCATCATTTTCATGGTCAGTGTATTTTTTCAGGGAAATGATGGCTTTTGTTTGCAGTCTGTATCTTGCATTCGTTGCTACATTTCTTAGGCCTGTTCCAGTATCATAGCTTCCCTCCTTTATAAAACCAGGCCTACACAAAATCACTTTAAGAACATTTTCTAAGGTTTGTTTCTAGGTAATGTGTGACTGGAAAGTCCTCTTCCTCCTGTGGAAGAGGTGTGTAAATACAGTCGTGGGATTTAGTGCTGAGTGGAGGCTAGCAGCTTAATTAAGAAAGGAGATAGTAAAGTTATTTGAACTGCGTTTCTGTAAATGCTTTTGTTGAGAGAAAATTAAGTTTCTTGTTTGCCCAACCTGTTTATTTACTCAGAAGTTATAAATAGCCTGTTCACTTTAATTGGGTTAACTGCTAAATGCTTACACAGAGGGATGAAAAAAGGAAAATGTTCAAAGGTGCCTTAATTGCATTTTATTTCCCACCTGTAAAAACAAACAAAAAACCCCACATAGTTAATTTCAGTCACTTTCCGATTAGAATCAGTCTTTGAATTTGGGGGTGCAATACTTGGTAATACATGATATTTGAAAGTATATTGAGTTGTACTTTTAAAATCACCTTAATAGTTGAATAGTGGCACTGCAGCAGCTGTGCACCCTGAAAGTGATCAGAATTAGGACTGCTAGGAGTTTAGTTTAACGTGTTTAAGAGAAAATCAGAGCTTTTAGTTAGAGCAGTCTATGAAGCTGGTTAGGCCTCAGATTTGCATATGTTTATGCTCCTGATTAATTTTGATTATCATGGACATCCTTGTTGGTTTGCAGCAGCCATTCTTTGACATCACAAAATAATAGCCTTTTGTCTTCAAAATGGCACTTCTTTTAGGGATAGCTGCAAGATCAGGATGAAC
The DNA here is from genome assembly GCF_011077185.1 of Oxyura jamaicensis. Lineage (NCBI taxonomy): Eukaryota > Metazoa > Chordata > Aves > Anseriformes > Anatidae > Oxyura > Oxyura jamaicensis. The sequence goes on along the minus strand of NC_048910.1, from coordinate 3,844,778 downwards.
CTCAGGAAGTTCAGCAATTACAAACAAACTACCCTTGTTATAGATAATTGTATTTGCTTATTTTTCTTTGCAAATTCTTAAGTTATTTACGTGGGGATCTTTTTCTGGTCACATCGATCTTTATGATCGGTAAAATGAAGGTGGATACAACTAATTATGTGAATAGCCTAACTTTTAAATATGGTGATAGGTGCAAGTTATGCAGAAAAACCTTACTCTCTGTAAACAACTGGCTTACATATTTGTTTTTCATTTTTCAGCTGTACTTTCAGGTTTCCCAGCACAAACATAAAGATAACTTTCACAGCTCTGTCCAATGAAAAGAGAGAAAAACAGGAGGCCCCGGAGTCCCCAGTGAAGCCTGTGCAACCCCAGATCTCTCCCTTAACGATAAACATTCCAGACAACATGGCTCACCTGATCAGCCCTCTCCCTTCTCCCACAGGAACCATCAGGTATTTAAACCCCGCAGAATGAATATAGGGCAATATGTGATTACAAAATTAAAGCAATTTTCTATTTCATTTTAAGTATTCTGCTTTTGCGGTAAAAGTTAAGCTCAGCATAACCTGCCTTGGAGAAAAATACCACTCTGCTACCTGTGAAAACAGTTGCATGAGCAGCCTTTGGTATCAAAATGTCATTTGATCAGTGTGTACAAGTTTGCTCGGGATTCTTGCAACAAAGGAGCATATGTTTTATTTGTATTCCAGATGATTTAGATTGCTTTTTGCTCTTCAGTGCTTATGGGAAGACTTGAGATAAGTCTCAATTATACCATTTTAAACATCCTGATATTCACTGTCCCCCGTAAAGTTTACCAACAGAAAAAGTATTTTTTGGTTATCATTAGAGTGTGGAGAATAGACTGATTTCTTACTCTAAAAGCTGATTTAGTTTTGATAGGTCATTACTGGAAGTAAACAGAGGATTTACTTAAAATGAAGTGTAACGTAAGAGTTCAGTGCAGGGAGGTCTTCTGCAAGGGAGGTTAACTTGGGTTTTTTACTTGCTTGTCCTGCTTAATTTGATAATTGTAGCCATTGTTTGATTTGTTATTTGGGATGAAATTCAATTAAACATAAGCTAGCTGTGCTCGCAAATTGGTAACATCAGTTTAAATAGAACTTTGAAAATTCACAGAAGGTTTAGGAGCAAAAATTTCACTTAGAGTTATTTTTCAAAACCACACGTGCTTTTGAAGGTTCTTTAACTTCCTGTATCTTCATTTGAGTGAAGGGCTGTTAATGACTGATCTTTAAAAATGTAGATCCTATTAATGAAATATGAATGTAAGGATAATTGACTTCTTTCGTGCTTGCGACGAAACTGACTTATTTTGTGCTTGCGATCTCAATACAACATTGAAATGTTGTAGTGTTTAATGTGATCTATATAAATAGTGGAAGCAGAGAGAAAAGGGATCTAGACTTGACTGTATAACAGGTTTGCGTTCTTATTAAAATTCAGGGAAAACATATTTTGCCCAAGAAATGACAGAGCAGCTCATAAATATTTCAGATAATATCACGTATATCACCACAGTCTTTGCCTCACGATGAATTTTGTAATTCTCTTTGGGGCTTTCATGCACCTGTTGAGTACAGTTTATTACAAACAAAAAAAAAAAGATGACAGTTTTGAGTCTATTCTGAGAGCAAAGCATGACAGTTTCTCTTCAAATCATCCTGTTTTATAGAAGACCTGTAAACTTGCTTTGATTATACCATATGTGTCGCTTTGTCAATATATGCTAAAGTGAGCTCAGGAGAAGGATGTTGTCAGTTGATACGTAAAAACACAGAACAGCAGTGACCTATATTTAAAAAATAAAATAGTTGCATATTTTGGCTCTAATCAAGGATTCTTCCATACAACACATCAAAAACCCAGTCTCCTTTGTATAGCATATCACTGGGGGCAAATTATTAGTGCTGAATTTCCAGTGATGAGAAACTCAAGTCCAATAATACTTTTAAAAAATATATTGCCCAGTCTGCAGTGCCTGCCATGTTTCTGTACGTACAGAGGGAGATAGCAAGAAACCTTAGAGGTCAGACATAAACAAAACTTGGCAGATGTCAATTTATAAAGCGTTATTGTGTAAATCCAAATGCTGTTTTCTAGCTTTATTTTTTCTTTGTTTGAAACCATAGATTCAAGTTAGGTAAAAAATTGTCATTGGGGATAGGCTGGTTCTGGGGACACAGCAGCCTTCGCCATTCTAATTCTTAGTTACGTTTTAGAATTGCTGTGGACTCTGCAGAAATCAGTTGCAATACAAATCTCTGCCAAGTATGTGCCCTTGTAGCAAGCTGACAGTGTTTTTTCAGGGAAGGGCACAGACATTGCACACTGAGTGCCTCTTTCTTGTTGGCCAAATGGAAGTTGTAGAAGGAAAACCATTTTTGTGCAGCTCTAGTTCCTGTGAGGCAGGAGAACAGCCATTAGGAAAATGTTCAGTGGAATCAACACAATTTTAGCTTTGTTTTTCTGTGACGGATGGCAAAATGTGAGGTATCCAGATCTGCTTCTTTCCTTCAATTGGTAGTTTTACTTTGTAACGGTGTATTTGCTCTGGTGACCTAATACTGAGTGAAATCAGATTAAGTCAGTGCTGAAGCATCCTATTTATAGAGTTTAGAATTTTTATACACATCTATGTTTGTGTATGTATATGAACGCACCTGCAAACAGTTAAAATAATGTTTTAGATTTCAATGAGAATCATTTTTTGCCTCACTGCTTGCTATATTTTCTCAACTGTGCAAAAATACTGCACAGGAGAGGATCTTTGTTGAGCAGACTAAATACAAACATATGGCAGAAATTTCAGGCAAGATGTGTTTCTTGTTTCAAATGAGGGGCTTAATACATAAGCAACCGCTCATTTTTAAATGGACTTTTCTGTTGGCAAATCTTACACGAATAAAGTGCAACCTAATAAATCAGTTAATCCTCCTTCCTTTGAGGAACAAAGCCTTGAGCTTCATCTGACAGGTTTCTTCCTGCAGTGATTTTAATTCTCATGGATGAGTTAGAAAGGCTTGGAAAATGGGGGTTTATATTGGAAACACTGACAGGCCTTTAACTGTGCTCTGGAAGTGCTGCTAGTGGCCTTTTCTGCAATAAGAGCTTTTTGATTAAATATAATGTGGTGATATACTGTATAACAAAATAGTAGGATCTTCTTTTTATGCTCTACAGTGCTGCAAATTCCTGCCCATCTAGCCCTCGTGGTGCAGGCTCTTCAGGGTACAAAATGAGTCGTGTAATACCATCTGACCTACATTTAATGGCTGACAATTCACAGTCAGAAAATGACAAGGAAGCATCGGGTGGAGATAGCCCAAAGGTAAGCATTGTTTGAAATCAAAACCATAAATTAAGTCTTAACTGAATGCAGTACTTTTGAAATACTAATTTTGTTACCCGAGTGTATGCACTAAGTCACAATTCAACTTCTTTCTTTTCTAACTTTTAATTTTTGGGGTTTTGTGATTAGACATGACATTTATTTTGACACCTCCCTTCCCTCTCACCTTTGGAGAGGGGCTGTATGTGTATACATTTACATATCCGTTTATAGGCATTTGAAAATTCTTTAATGTTTGTTTCTCCGCATTTTTAGTGTTATCTTAAGATCTACTAAATAGAAGAGCACAACTGTTGTAGTTTTTCTGCTTGAAGATTTCAGTTGTCCAAAATTACCTTAAATCAAGTTAATTGTGTTCTGTACGTTTTAATTTATAAAAGGATGTGTATACTTTTAAATTTTATTGAGCCAGATTTTCTTTTTCTTCTGTAGGACGACTCTAAACCACCTTACTCCTATGCACAGTTAATAGTACAAGCAATTACAATGGCACCTGATAAGCAGCTTACACTAAATGGAATTTATACGCACATAACTAAAAATTATCCATACTACAGGACAGCAGACAAGGGCTGGCAGGTAAACTTGATTTCTAGAACATTTTTTGTTGTTGTTTCGAGAAGTGCTGGCAGCTGTACTTGGTCATAAGTCGATTGGTGAGCCTAGCAGCCCTTCGTAAATAGGATTTGTTAAATGAGTGTTCATTGAAATTCTCTCTTTTTTTTTCTGATTGTAACATCTCCAGCAAAGTAGGGAATACACGTTATTTGATATTTGAAATATCACTTCATTCGTGTTATGGTATTCTCTAAACCTGTGGGAGCAATACATACATACTTCTGGGAGCAAGACAGTTAGCACTGTGGATTTAGGTGTATGTACGCTATCCAGGAATGTGGTTATGCTTCATAACTTACTGCATATGTATTGTTATCTCAGGATAAAATTAAGATATTAAATGTGACAAGTTCAGGTTTATTTGCAAAGGGGGATCTTGACCATGCAGCACAGTGAAGGAGCAAGCATGTGTTACCTGTTGTTATCTTTCAGTGTGTTCCTTGTATTTCCACAGTAGCCCACTTGTGGACTTGAGTGGTTCTGTACTGAGTTAGCCCAAACCCTTCCGTTCTGTCGAATTAATTTCTGCTTTCTTTTCCTTTTTAAAGAGACCAGCCCCAGCATTTGCCAGGATGACTAACCGAGTATGAATCAGTCTGGCATAGTCTTTCCAGATCGTTTAAAGGTTCAGTGCCTTTGCTGCTGTTTTTAGTTTCAGTGAAGGACAGAAGAGCACAATTAGCAGGACTGGCCAGTTTGCCTGTGTAACGTTCAGACTGCCCTGTCGATCACCAAGTATCAGTTTCACAGTGTCGCTCTTAGTACTGTCATGATCTGCAACAGAGGCATGCTCTGGAGTTATTTCAGGGAAATAAAATTTGGAGAGACTGGGGGAGGGAGAAAGTGAGGAAGCATTAATACTCTGCTTGCTCTACAATAGAAGACTAAAGAGGACATGAACTCTCGTAGAGGAATAGATTTTAAATATTAATCACATACTTATTTGTCATAGAGCCTATGTGAAAGTTGAATCATTCTTAACGAGAATTCCAAGGTTAATGGGGAATGTCACTTCTACAAACTTTTTGCTTAATGGTTTGTCTAGTGAAGGACTTAACTCTTGTTCTGGCTAGGAAGTACCTAGAAGATTTTTTTCCCTTTCTTACACAATGCAGAATTCTGGCTGCAGTCATACTAACAGATCTGTTTTAGCAGTAGGATTCTGTTTATGAAATGTAGGTCTGCTTTTTGCTTCCTATTCTGAAATATGTTGAATATCTGTGTGTATAATGCTTCCTTATGTAAGCATCATGTAACCACGCATACATTGCAACGCAGTTAAAGAATTCTGTCTTAGAACAGCGTATGCATTTAGATGTAGAACGCTTCACAAAGCCAGGATAATAGACACAGCAGACATATGTTCTGGAATAAATAATTAGCACCTGTTTCTAAATCAATAAATAAAGCAAAAAGCTGAAAAATAGATGCTGTTAAGTCACTAGTCATATCAAACACTGCTGTAACAATAACAGGTGTACCTCATGTATCAGTGGCTCTGCTAGCTTTTAGCCTTCAAGTATCAGATTATAGTTAAGGTGATTTATCTGATTGATGTTTTAAATAATATTTGAGGCCATACATGCATATTATTCAAACCAGAGAGTACATAGATGTACATAATGTCCAAATCCTACACCTTAATAAGTAGTGTTGAGGTATTTATATCCTTTAGTATATAAAACTCTCATTCTGACTAGAGGACTCTTTGTATTTTAGCAGGTACTTCTGGATCTACTCTTTTATTCTAGCATACGGAGAAATAAATACAATTTATAGACGTGTTCTTGGCATCTTTCTAGTTGTGTTTCAGTTTTTGGCAACAAAAACCATTTCTGGTTTCATCAGTTTGCATTTAAGAAACCATACATGGTTATCATTTCTTTAAGTTCTCCAAATTTGCCTTCAGGGTCACGAATACATAAGTCTAAGAAGGATTTTGAGGAGCTTTTTTTAGTGTAAAGCCTCTTCTCCATTTTCCCCTGTTCTCCTACAAGTATGTCAGTATGTATTCTTACACTTACTTTCTTCTGCTTCAGTGATAATGTTTTGAAAGATTTGGGGTTTATGTATTTAAATTTAAAAAAGCACGTGCACAACGCCGAGCATATATAGATACTTCAGAGCATTAGCAGTTTTCTGCATCTTTTTGATCAGGGTTGTGTGTGTTACAGCAAAGCAAGGACAAAGTAATGTGCAAACTAGAGCGGAGTGGCAGAGATCTTACTGAAGAGCTGTTTTAGGACCCACTGCCATTTGTTGTTTTTCTAGACAAACCAAATCCTTGGCTCCTCTGGTGAGACAGACTGGACTGTGGGTGAACTCCCAACAATCTAGCTGTATTTCGATCTTGTGTAATTTAACCTTCTCTTTCTGTATTGTGGAACAGTAACAGAGGGGAATCGTGTAAGTTCAGAATCAGCATATTCTGTATTTTGCTGGCCCTCGTAGTACAACCTGATATTTTCCTTGACACCTGGGGAAGGGTGGTTTATGAGGACTGCTAATTCTTGATTTTTTTACACTGCATTATGCTCAAGTATTTGTAGTGTTCTAACAGTTTGTTGCAATCACCGTGTTTCACGTTAACATACTGGTTTTTAATTGTTGGCAAAGATTTAAAAAATGCAAGAGTCCTTCCAGGTTTATGGCACTGCCTTGGCAGTGTTCTGACTCCTGTTGAATTAAGGAATGAAAGAGCTGAACCCCGAGTCTCCTGTAGTACAAACTGCTGCAGTAGGCCACATTCTGACTTGAAAAAGTTATATGAATTCTACATATTTTTTTATGTTCCATAGAATTCAATACGTCACAATCTCTCTCTGAATCGTTATTTCATCAAAGTACCACGTTCCCAGGAAGAACCAGGCAAAGGCTCATTCTGGAGGATAGACCCTGCCTCTGAAAGCAAATTAATAGAGCAGGCTTTTAGGAAAAGGCGGCCTAGGGGAGTACCTTGCTTTAGAACCCCTCTGGGACCACTCTCTTCTAGGTAAGGAAAAACAGATGAACAAAAAGACTATGGCTGTTGTTTAATCTTCAGGCTTATACAGACTTGATAGTTTTGGATACAGTCACAAGTTTAGTAATTTAATTTCATCCAGACTCATTATTTGAATTCTGTATTTTACAAGGAGGCTGCCAAAACACTTTATTGATTGTTTTTAGTGTTAAAGAACTGACTCAATTTGCATAACTAACTGTCAGATTGTTAATGTAAGCAAGCCTTGCTGTACCTTTGAGTTGTGTTGTTGTTGTTGTTTTTTTTTAACAGAATTATAATTTTAATTTCTAACTGCTACCTACTGCACTTTAAATCAGTCGGCAAATAAAATTATCAGAAACCAGCTACCATTTTGTTGAACTTAGAAGTGACAAGTATGCATCTAGTTTGATAATGTTCAAGCAGAATTTGTGATGGGTTTTACTTATTCCCTTTGTGAAGTTATGGTCTTTCTGCTGGTGCATTTTTTTGGCTTGCCCTTTAGACAGATTTGCTCACCATCCTTCTCCACCAGAAGAAATGTTCATGTTTCACAGATTGTGTAGAGAGTCACATAAAGAAGGCATCCAGCCACTTCTGTTCCATTAACTATATCTGAAGTTTTCTTTTAAATTCTGTTCTTATTTAACAAAAGCTTTTTAAAAGATCATCAAAACTGCTTTGAGTTGTAACTATACTTGCCAGAAGGCAGAGGTGCCCTCCTGTGGGCAGTGTGTGTTACAGTCTCTGTAGAGGAAGGTCACTGTCTGTCACAGTTCAGAAGTTAAAACACATCAGCTGCTGCTTTCATTTTTAAATGCAGAAGTGCCCCAGCCTCTCCTAATCACTCTGGAGTGTTGTCTGCGCACTCCAGTGGAGTCCAGACCCCCGAGAGTCTGTCCCGGGAAGGATCTCCAGTCCCAATGGAACCTGAGCCTAGTGCTATCCAGCCAAAACTAGCGGTAATACAAGAAGCACGATTTGCACAGAGTGCCCCAGGTGAGGAATCCTGAAATAAGCATTTGGGGGTTGGAGATGGGAGAGGGCTAATATATAGTATAAATGTGTGTGTATATATATATATATGCACACACTACCAAGATTTCACATGTACACCAAAAATCAGTAAGTATTTAAGCCCTTCACATTTAGAGCAATCACTGTAAAGCATGTAAACACAGCAGGGAAATACCTTTTTGCAGACAGTACAGGCTGCATTATCTGTGTGTATCAGAACTCCTAATGGCTTTATTACTAAGCAGGGATTGTGCTTCTGTCCTGTACAGGACTGTACTGTCTTGCAATAGTTGTCACTTCCTTTAGAAACAACATATTCTTTCTGGTTTAGAAAAATAAATAAATTAACTGGGGGTTACAGAAATAAGCAAATGTCTTGTATACATCTGTGGTCATTTCAGTCTTTCAGTGCTGGGGATTGAAAGAGTTGCAAGGCTAAAGAGAGAGAACAAATATGCATGATAAGAATTTTCCTTTTTTTTAAAAAAAAAACAAAACAAAAAACAAAAGAACAAAAACCAAAAAAGCGAGGGGAAGGTGTGATGGAACACAGATGTATTTGTTTAGATGATACACTTTTGCCATCCGTTTTGTTGGTGATGCACCTACAAAAGTAGCAGTGACCATTCTGTGACAAAGGCAACCAGTCCTTAGCAGAGACCGTGCATCCCCAGCCTAGGAAGCTGTTAGTTCTGCCACTGCAGAGGTCCTCCACACAGTACATGAAGCACACGTTAGTTCCCATCTACAGAAGGTAGTTTTACCAAATGAATATTAAGCATAGTTTGGCAGTACAGTTGCATTTTCAGGGGCATGGCAAGGGGGCTTTTGCCCAAATAATTACAGCTTGTACCGAGCTAACCCAGCACTGAATAGCTGTGTGGCATGATCTTCATTGTCCGTTTTTATCTTCTGGATCACTCAGGCATTAATGAAGAAGGTTGTTAATGTTAGGAGGCTTTAGCATTAAGTTAAAAGAATGACTGGCTTAAATGAAATAATTAAAATTAGCAGCCTAATTTTTGTCTCTTTCTTGATAGGATCACCTCTATCTAGCCAACCAGTTTTAATTACTGTACAACGGCAGCTACCACAAACTATTAAACCCGTCACCTACACTGTTGCAACTCCTGTGACAACATCAACATCCCAGCAGCCTGTAGTTCAGACAGTTCATGTTGTTCACCAGATACCAGCTGTGTCTGTCACAAACGTGACTGGATTAGCACCAGCAAACACTTACACTGTAGCTGGACAGGCAGTAGTCACGCAAGCTGCGATGGTAACCCAGCCCAAGGTAGAACCTCAAGAGAATGGAGACCACAAGGAAGTAAAAGGTGAGAACCTGGGCGGTTAGTTGCTATGGGAGGGCTTTATACAGAGGATTATTATTTGAAATTTACTGCCAGATTGAAGTGCAGTACCTGAAATGCATCGTAACTTCTCGTGCATCTTGGAGCTAGTAATTAAATAGTATACATCTTCAGAGTAGTGAAGTAAAACTATTTCACTGTAGTAAAAGTAAATGAATTTTTAATGCTTTCTTGTCTTTATCAATGTTTTATCATCTGTTTTTCAGTTAAAGTGGAGCCTATACCTGCTATTAGTCATGCTACAATAGGAGCTGCTAGTCGTATCATTCAGACATCTCAGACCACACCCTTACAGACAGTTACCATAGTGCAACAGGCACCTCTAGGTCAACACCAGCTACCAATAAAAACTGTAACGCAGAACGGAACGCACATAGTACCTATCACCACTGCGATCCAAGGACAGGGCAACGCTGGTAGGTATTGTGTCAAGATGTTCTGTTGCTTTGTAAAAGTGGTCGCTGCTGAATTTTTGAAATGTTCTCGTGTAATTTGTATTTGTACCAAAAACTAAGTTGTACAGAAAATTTTGATTATGGCCTTTTGTGAGTTTGTTCTCTCCCTCTTGCTAAGAACCAGCATTTCTCTTCAATGATGATTACTTGAAGAGTTGTTTCTTCTCTTTGTAGTCATTGCAGTGATGTATTTAGTGGTGACCAACCTCTCATCATTAAGCCCGGGATATAAACAAGTTTTAAAAGAAGTTCCTGTAAGACAATGCCATTAAAATGGTAACTGCTCCCCAGATGATTTGTCAAGAACCAACCAGCAAGAAGGCAGGACAGACTGGCTTTTTGAGCGGTTATCTTTTTCTTCTGTTTTTATTGAACCTGTACAAGAGCAAGGCACTGAAATGAAGGAGAATTCTCTAAGATTTTGAGATTCTTCTTCTGTCTGCATACCCTCTTTCCCCTCTCAGATTCAGCGGTCTAACTGGGTAGCAGTACTTTCATTGCAACTTTAATTGTTCAGGATTTATCGTAACTTAAACAGATGTATTCAGTTTTGTTTGATCTGCAGGTGCATAGAGATTGTTTCAACAGTTTCGCTTTGAGATGTTATCTGATGCTGCAGTAGCTTTTTTGTCATAAAGTATGCTTATGGAAATTGATATAAGGTGGCCTAAAACTATTTACACATGTATGTCTACTCTAAAATCATAATAATGGAGTGAATTATTTGTTCTGTTTCCTTTTTACTTTTCCATCTCTGACGTTGGTTCTCCTACTAAAGTTCAATATTTATAGGGCAGTGTTCTGTCTGCCTCCACTTCATTTCAGTGTAAGTAAAGCAAAAGCAGTTACTGCCAGACCTGATATGCACCTTTTTTGGTCAGAATTGAGCTGAGGGTCACATGGAATATTTTCTGAAGTATTTGTTCTACAAATGCATACTAAATACAAAACAGTTTGCTTACTTGCCCTCGTGATATTCCAGGTATTCTCTAGGATAGTTTACTAAGAACAAATCTAACAACTTCAGCAAATAGAAATTCCTCGTACATTTCACATTTAAGCTCCTGCAAAGCTGTGGTGCTTAGGAAAGGGAGCTTGTGTGTAAAAAGCAGGTGGATTGATAATGTTTAGATACCTTTTCTTGAAATGCAATGAATGAATTAATATGTTGTTAGCATTTTGTATTTGAAATTTAAATGAAACTGACATTTGAATAGTTGGTTTAATAAAGTCAGAGATGATAGTGAGACTCCTATCAAGTAGAGGGAAAGAACCTTTGGACGTCTCAGAAGATCGAGGGGACTGCACTCGCCCGTTAATGGTGACTGGTGTACTGTTTTGTCCACGTAATGACAAAGATTGCAAAGATTAAGATCTGGGGTAGCACGTTTGAGCTATGCACATCTCTGTCGGTGTAGTTCAGTTGTGCTCTTGAAGCTAATCAGGTCATTTCCCAGCCTTTCTTATAAGGAAAAAGGCAGTGGTCTAACACTGGGTAAGTGCCTAGCTGTCAAAAAAGAATTGATGCTTGAGTTGTCTGCATCTCCTGGTGGTGTGAAGTGCGTAGCTTTTGTTTGATAACTCATGGCTAGAGATGAGTGTGGCGTGGTGCTGCTCTCCTTCCTTGCCAAACATTCTGCGATGATCCATAAACATGGCCGGATCTCCTCAAAGGGGATCTTGAATTCCCTTCCCAGATCTGTCACAAATTACTGTGTATATTGGCTTTAAATCATTTAATCTTTGTCTTTAGCTCCACTTTAACAGAATTGAGATACTTTCCCTTTCTCCCACCTTGGTCCGTACTTGTATGGTTGCTGAGTGATTTAGAGTGATGTCTTCCAGATTTGTACAAAGGTTAAATGACAGGACCTGAATCTCAGCTGAGCTTGCTGATACCCACCATAGTACAAAGAAAGGAACTCGTCTTTTTGATGAAAATGCAAATTTGCTTTCAGTATCGTCTGTTTTGGCAAGGATTAGGGTGCTGAAATTCCTATTATCTTTTTGCAGCTGCTGCAAGTCCTTTGCATATGTTAGCAACCCATGCGTCCGCATCGGCATCTCTTCCAACAAAGCGCCAGAACGGAGACCAGTCGGAACAGCAGGAACTCAAACGTATCAAAACAGAAGATGGAGAGAGCATAGTCATAGCAGTTAACGTGGACACCCCGTCTGTGGCAGTGAGCGATAAAGGCAGCCAGAACTAGAAACTTAGAGGAGTTTTCTTTTTTTTTCTTTTCTTTTTTTTTTTTTTTTAAATAAACTCCATGGTGCCAAAAGGAGACACTTAAATATAACACCTAAAATGTTGGAACATGTTCTCACGCAGTGGGGAAAGGGGCCCTGTGATCAGACTTCAACTTTCAGCACTGAAAAAACAAAAACAAAAACAAAAAACAAACAACACAGGTGGCCTTAAAACTTGGTAATTTAAAGTCAAACTGCAAAACATCTTGTTCCAGAGGCTGTGACCCCCGCTCCTCCCTGCCCCCTACTGAACTGTGTACACTGAGAAATACAGTGTTGGGGAGGGCTGCAGCTTTAAAAAATCTTTATCAGATTATTTTAAGGACTGAGTATCTCAGTGTAACGGCAGCATGATAAGCGCTTAGTGTGAACTGGTTTCAAACGATTGTATATTCCTTAAAGGGAACAGAGGCAAGGAGCCATTTCCTACATCTTGGCAGCTAGCCTTTCATAATGACCTACCCGATGCAGTTGTTGGTAGATATGCAGTATTTTGTTGTTCACATGTGGAATTAGAAATTTTTGAGGTGTATTTTCATTTCTTTGCAAAATAATGGGGTCTTTGACATTTCAAATCACTCCATTTCTACTCCGGAAACTTTGGAATCACACAATACTTTTCATGTGAAATTTTGTTTGGTAAAAAACTGAATGTAGGGTTTTTTTAACCAATGGAATGATTTACTTTTGTCTGTCCTGTTAAAGTTCAGATAAAGCTACTTTATTACATCTGCAAATTTTCATATTTTAGCAGTTGCCTGATAAATTTAATCAAATTTTATTACCATGTGTAGTGATCAAATGCTTCTTCGGGCTTGCATGTAACTGATTAGAAATTACAATGTAAATGAGCCGTTAACTGACGTTAAAGAACTGCTATGAATTTGACCAGAGCTGCACTTATCTGTTTCTCTTTCTGCTACCTTTTGCTGTTTGTTACTTTGTGTTGACTTTGACTGTCCCTGGCATATTTTTCCAGTCTAAAGTAAAACAAGAGTCTCGCTTAATATTGTGTATGTTTAAGATAACAGACTGTTCTTCATTTAGAAAAGATAAAATTCTTTATCACGAGTCCTTTTAAAAAGAAAGTAAAATTATCTTGTCAGAGGTATATTCGATATTTTTAAGCTTAAGCACCCATCAGTAGAAATTAATCCGACCAGTTTCTCCGTAACACTTTCGATGTCATACACTGACCTTTTGGGGTCTCCATTAAGAGTAGCTGTTGTGGTTTTCTAACAGTGGCTACCGTATTATTATAATAAAAACAAATTTTTAAGTGTGTGTTCTGCAGTTGAACATTTTAAAATGTATTGGAAATTTCTCACTTTTAATTGTGGTAATAGATTCCACTTTACATTTCAAAATTAAATTTAGTGTAAGGCTGCTGTTCAGTCTTCAATTCACGTATGTCTTATTTCTTCATGCAGTAAGGTGAGTGAAAGCTAGGTAGTTGGCTTAATTTCAATCTCATTTTTGTCACTTTCTGTAATAATGATGCATTATTTATATTTCCTTTTCCACTACAAAAGGAAAAAAAAATGTATTTTCTTGATGGACTGAACAGTTTGGAGTGGTTTATTTAGGCAGCTTTTGGGAACTATTTACCTAAAGACCAAATATGAGAAATCTGTACAAGTTTTGTGTTCATCCACAAGATGGAACTGTTACAATGTCTCTGCAGATAATACATATTAAAAATCTATGAAAAAAAAACACTCTACACAAGCTGAATTTATAACAGGCATTTAAAAAAAGCATAACCTGAAAAAAAGAAATGTTTCTGTAAAACTGCAAGATTTTCTTTAGAGGTTTTAAAAAATAAAAAAGTAAAGTTTTAACATACTTTTTTTAAGAAAAAAAATCCAGTACTAGTAATTTAATTTGGTGTTGAATGAATTGACTAGAATGTGGTTTATTTTCAGAAGTGAGAATCTGTTCACAACTAGGGCTAGGTGAATAATAGTGTATAAGATTTTTTAAATAAAATTAAATTTTATTCAGCAAATTAACTAAGTTGAAATTACTCAACAAGCGTGTTTGAAATATGTATGTATATTTTGGTGATTAATCCAATTTATGTTGGCAGTGCCAAAGGAAACGACATCCGCCCAAACAAGCCAAGGTGATGCCTCCTGTCCGATAATGGTAGGCCAGCTGTGAATTGTAACTGCTCAGGTAGAGGGGATGTGAAGATGTGGCCTGGGCCTCATTCTGTGGCATGGCGTTGTGTTGTGCTTTCTGGTGCCGTGGAATCTGAGAGAAGAACGCACCTTTGTTCCGATGGGTAAACCCTTCAGAAAAGCCATGCAGCGTGAGGACACTGCTTGGGTTCTCTCATAAACAGTGCGCTTACCCCTGCTTTTGGTGAGACTGAGGAGTGCTGGTTTGGGATAATGTCTGGTCTTCTTGACTACTGCAGACTTCTCTGTCTTATGTCAGGCCTTTCTAAATTGAGTAGGGGGTGGTTCAAGCAGCACTGTTCCCTGATTTGTGTATGTATTTACGTGCTTCCCACTACTGGCACAGTGATGATTGCTGAGTAATACCAAAGGCTGAATGGGACTGCTGTCTCACCGCTGCTCTTGACGTGCTGCTCCTGACCTTCCCTCGGTTGCTCTTATGTGCTGATCATCCTGGACTCCTGTAGTCGATAGCATCTTTCTTGTGCAAATGGAAAATTTCTTCAGGTGATTCTTGTACGTGGAGATCTGACCTCTCTTTAGGACTGCTGTACCCTGTCCTGTTGTTTGTGTTTTGCAGTGCATGGTGTTATTTCCTTTTGTGCTCTATCTAGGCTGCCTGTTCAGTGTTCTTTCTGTTTAAAGCTTTCGTGTAATCTTTGAAAATGACCGGGTATAAGCAAACAACATGTAATGTTCTAACCAGGGTTTAAGGACAACGTCCTGAAATTTAACCCAGCTTATTTTACTTTACAGCCGGACTAATTTCATTGCAGTCACTGGGTTTTCTGTTATGTTTAAAAGATTCAGGAAGCTGATCTCATTTTCCTCCCCTTTCCCAGTTTTAACATGAAGACCTAGACATGCATTCAGTCCTAGCCACAGAAGTGTTTATCTCCCCTGCCAGCATGTCACATCCCTCTTGCCTGAGGTGTCCCTGTCCTTACACCACTTGAGTTTTGATGCCAGCTGCCTGTTGCGTTGCCCCCAGGTCCCAGCAGGGGCAAATTCAGGGTTGGGAAGGAGGCAGCTCAGCACCCGGGGCAGTGACGTGTTCTTGCCTTTGGATGCTCAGAGTTCTGCCTTCGTGCCGGCCGTTGTTACAGGAGCTGTGGGGTACCTCGGGACATGGCAAAGCAGCACAGAGTCTTCAAACAGTGAGAGGGCTGTGGATGGACTGAATCAGAAAGACTGATTCTGTTTGATCGGTGTGTTGTCTCAGTGCTGAACTGCTGCCTTGCCTTCCCTCCTACTCCCCCGTTATTCCAGCATAGCACCATGTGGTCGCAGACCTTTCTACGCTGTTTTTCCTTGTGGTGATTTAGGTTAAATGCTTTGACTGTGCTAAGTCCCAGCATGCCTGCAAAAGCACTTCTGCTTCGTAAAGCACTTCTCGGTGTGGATTGCTGCGCAGGACACAAAACTGGGAAGACTTTGCCTTCACTTTCACAGTGGTTATAATACAGGTTCATTTAAAACTGTTAATTTTTATAATTATGTCAAAGAGTGGAACTTAGGTAACAACCTGCGTTCAGGTGTGTTTTGTATCTTGATTTCATTTTCCCCAAAAGCTAAATTTTGAGTGGTTGATAGTCATTAATACAGGCTGTGATTTTATATAGCATGCACTTTTAGAGTTTATATATATATACATACACACATACATAAAATACGTGTATGTGCGTATATATATGCATGATAGCATTTACACCATATTGAGTGCTTCTAGTAACTTGAGAGATCCCTTTCTATACACTTAACTGCGTTAACATTCTTAGTAACAATCTCACAGTTCATAAATGAGGCCTTAATTTATTAAGACTTCGGCTAGATCTGGTTAGCTGTTTACCTTAAATGTGCTGATACTTTAGAGGAAAGTGTTCAGTGGTTTGTTTGTTTTAAAAATCTGACACAAAAATAATTGGTAGAGCATCTAAAGTTGGTAGGTGTGTGAGTTGCTTTAACCATCAGGTTCTTCTTGATCTTTCCGGACTGCAGACGAAAACAAGCTTTCCTCCTGCTTGTGCTTCTAATTGTTTATTTCCCAAATAATATTTAAGCCAAACTTTATTATTTTTTTTTCTTTTTCACGTATCAAAGAGTTTGTTCTGCTAGAATCAATGTTAGCATTTGAGGCTGATATCAGGTACGTAGGCAGGGATTTGCAGTAGCTTAGTAGTTTGACTTCTTAACAATGTTGGCTACCAATTACAGATTTAGCACTGATTGCTGTAATTATTTGTAAATCTATTTGTAATTTATAAAATAGTAATAGATGTGTACTTCCTAGAGTGGATTTGCATTAATGTTGATTTGGTTTCTGAACCTCTTTTTTAGTTATTTTTGTCTGATCAGAAGTGGGAAAATGCCTAAAGTACTCGAAAGGTTTACAAGAATGCTGGGTCTTGTTTTCATGTCAATACTTTCTTGAAAGTCTTGGAAATGTTGGGCAGAAATAAAAGGAGAGCCACGAGACAGCCATGACAGATCAGAGTATCTGTAAGAGCATAAACTGTTTCTTTGAGAAAAAGAGTGGACTCGTGTGAAATTCCACAGGATCTCTTACAGATGAGAACATCACCATCAGTGGCTTGTTTCAACAAATAAAACCTTTGGGAAAGAAGGAAAGAAATGGCAGTAAAACTGGGGCATCCAAAAGGTTTAATAACAAGGAGGTGGATTCTGTAGTGTGCGACTCTAAAACAAGACGGCCGTTGTATTTAGGTCAGCAGAGACTGCCACAGTCCTTTTGGCCTATATATGTAGTCTTGTGTCCAGCATTTTCTAACTTCACTGATTTATCTCCTACTTTCTTGCTTTAATGTGAATACCTAGAGGCTTGGGAATAAATACCCTGTGGCTCCTGCTGCCTGCTGGCAGATACCTGGAATTACCACTTACGTTGCAGTGGCTAATCTACTTTTCCTTTCAGGATTTAGAACTGTGACACAGGCACTATGGAAAGAGATAGGAAAAGAGGGGGAGAGGAGGTGTTTTGTTCCTTTTAAATAACAAAAATCTATTTACTTAATTAGCTGCTGGTGGTAGGCATTTATTGTTTTTCAGCAACAGTCATAATTTTAGACTTACTATGCAAAATGTGCAACTTGCTCATGGCTGCCAGATTAACACAGCCTGCCCCACTGGCACGTTGCCCTCAGTCAGTGGGCTCCTCTCCTAAAGCTGCACGTCCCTAGCTAAGAGTTAAGACAGCTGTACTGAAAGGAATAAATGCCATTGGACCTCTGGACTATAATACTCGTCTTAAGCTAACAATTTGTCATTTTAAAATCTATTTAATCCTCTTTTGTCACATAACCTAGACTGCTGACAGTTTGCCTTGCCTGCCTTTTACTCTTCAGCCTCATGTAGAGCCATGGTTATGCTCAGAATGCGACCGCTTGCTTATTCTGGTATTTTAAGACTTGCCTTCAGTTAAGCACCTCCTCCATTTGAAGAAAATGAATCTTTAGCAACCTGCCCGTGAAGACTGTGTCTTTGTGTAAGGCCTAAAACATGGGGTGAGTATTACTGCTGTGTATCACAGCACAAGTGAGTATGCTCGTGCCCGTCTTAGTACTGAGCTTTGCGGTGTACCTGGCCACTTCAGCCATGTGGTGTCATAAATAAACCAACGTGCTGGATACATCATCTGTCTAATACTTAAAGTACTGTGTATTTACCAAAAGAGTAACTAAAATTCTATTACTTTGATTGTAGAGATCTGTTTATCCAGTATTGCACTTACTGCAGGTTTTGTGCATAAAGCTGTACAGCAGCAGAAAGTGATGTAATGACGTGGGCAGAGCAACGCGGAGCCTATAGCAGGTGGGAAGACACATTCTTTCATCTATTTTTTAGTCCCTGTAAAATATACTTTAAAGGCTTGCAACTAGTAAAATAAGGCAGCACTGGAGATGAAGTACGTTTAGGTACGTATTAGGGCTGCAGGATTCATGTTAGTACAGCACTATTTTCTGGGAGTGTAGTTGGTGTCACACAAGAACAGGTGTTCAGAGGAAGTTTTACACCTTTGGAAGAGCTTTAATCAAGAAACGCTCAGTCTCTCTGGTCACCTCTATGGCTGCTTTAATGGACAAGGGGATGGTGCTTGAGCAGATTAAGATACATAAAACCTTCAAAGCAGTGTGCAGAAGGCTTAATGTTTTAGTCTCCTTGCTATTTAAAGTGAGTGCAGCTGACTGGATCATAAACAGCTTACAACTGCACCAGATATTCCCAGATATTCTTGCTGCAGAGAAAAAGGGTTTAAATCATCCTTAGAGAAATAGTTCCTAATACCTTCCTGCTCACCCACTTCTCTGGGGAGAGTGCAGTTTGGGCATTCTGCTAACACAGCAGTTAAAAGGTAAGCTTCAGCACAGCTGGCGTGAATGGTGGGGTACAGGGTGATAGATGAGTGGGATACACAAACAAGTACTGGTTTGCACTGGAAGTTGGACTGGGTCTGAGCTGGTCTTGTTTTAGTCTAAACACCACTGTGTGCTTGATGCCCTACGTTAACATGCCACAGGCAGCATGAATCAGTTTGTCCTTCAATGGCCCCCACCCTTTACTCACTTGAATATTCTCTCAAACCTGTGGCACTAGGAACTTCATGTGTGATCCTAAGTGAATACAGCAAAATTAGTCACTTTTATTTAAAAGAAATAACATATTACAAATAAGTGTGCAAAACAATTTCTGTGATTAAATACACATAAAAGCAACATGCAACCTTGACATCAAAATCTGCGTAGAAGTTAGTCCTCAGTATGTTACATGATACTAAAAGAAACTTGTCAAATTCAGAGAGTTTGCAGCTAAACAGTCTTAAAGTGAACTGGGATGTCAGACTCAAAGCATCTGTGAAATTAAATTTCAGAAGAGCAAGACTTCCCTCCCCCCAGATACTTAGTGCTATTAATTGAGAGCTTGTGTCTATTTCAGTTTCTAGTTTAGTATCTTATGCCTTAGTTCAGCAGTAAATATTAATTGCTGCGTAACAATTTGGGGGAAAGAGTTTGCAAGTGGTTTAGTCTAACCTAACTGTCCTTAGGCAACATTATTTAGTATGCAACATCTCAAAGAAAAAAAAAAGTTTGCACATTTAAAGCCATTGCAGAGAAGTTTACTTTGTGCCACCTCATTCATCTATTGTGCTGGATGTGTAAGTGGCCTGTCCACTCTTCCAGTTGAAGCACAGGAATTTTAGAAGCAGTCAGTACAACTGTGACACCAGTACCAGCAGTGTTTTTTTAAGCCTGGAATGGCTGCTTTCCTTACAGGAGGAATTGCCTCTACAGCTGCAGGAGTTCTACCTGCCCGTGTCCTGGGTACTTGTTTCACGCACCAAGGAGAGGTCAGTTGGGTCAGCAACTGCCCAAACGTGCCATCAGCTACTACGTACAGACAATTAGTGCTGACCATTCAACTTAACCAACAGTGGCGTGGGTACTACGCGACCAGTAGTGCATAGCTGCAGGCCTACCTCCACCCACCAAGCAGGGATCAGGCTACAGTCCTCGGTGGCTCCATGCTTATCCTCTCTTCCCTGCTAGGCTAAGATGTGTTGGGGGAGAGGGGAAAGGCAGTACTCCTGGTCTGAACAAGGCTGGTAGAGCTGGTAGAGTTCTATTTGAGTATGATATTTGAGTATTTCCCCCACTTCCAGCAATGCCTGAAATCTTCTGTTTTCACATCCCTTTTTTCTAAGGCTAATCCTGACATTTGTACAGCCCCCTGCAGATCTCTTAGTTGGCAGGCACTCGTATTTTATCTGAAGTCGTTTCACAGTTTAGATTAAAGAGAAACCCAATAGGCACAAGCTTGTTGAAAGCCACATCTTGAAAACTTGAGTTGATGACAGTAACCCAAAGAGATTTTAATGATGAATGCTTGCAGAAATGAGAATAAACATATGTAGTCCCCTACTTCAGAGCTTGTTCTGATCATGTTGGGCCAGGCTTCTCCATGAGGTCTGCTAAACTTTTCAATCAGTATTGGACATTCATATACTGTCCTTCCGAAGATGCAGAATAGCCAAGGCAGTACTTTGACCCGTGCACTCCCTTGATTCAGTCAAAGCTTGTCATCAGTCATTTCTAGAAACTGAGCATAGACATCCCTTGAGCATTCCCCTTTTTGGTTGAATAAGAACTTGTAGTAGCTGCCATCTGCACATATTGCTGAAACAAAAACAAAGTCACTTTCAGTTCAGCAGTTCAAGCAGCACTGTTCTCTTACCTTAGCTATTGTTTAAGCTGGCCTTTAAAGCCAACAGAAGACACAGAGGTGTCCTGAAGGCACCTGAGGAGCCTGAGATTCAGTGTATCTCATGCAGCGCGTGTCAGCTAGCCCAGTCTGCCAGGTGCCTTAACACTGCACCCAGCCTCACTCCATTACATCCAGCCTGCGCCCAGACAGCTTCCTCTGGTGCAGCATCGGGCAGCGAAGACTCCTGGTCACAGCTGACACGGGCATGCAGCACTGCCTCGCCTGAGTGCTCCCCACAGCTCAAAGCAAGTGTGGCTCAGTGGCTGGATCTCCAGCCAGAACCTCAAGGAGCCGCCGTTACTCACCTAAGACAGCATTTGGCTCTGTTCCAAAGGCACAAATGCATGGAGAGCCTGAGGGAACCTGAAATTTGGAAAAACTCCATTTGGAACTGAAGTATTTGGGGAGAAAGCTGGCTGAGGCCAAACTGAAAGAAAAAAAAAGTAACAATTTGGTAAGGTGTTGATTAGAGTCAATTTAGAACTGCTAGCATGTTTGCACAAGTCAGGATCCTGCTAACTGCTCTTATACTGCCTTCTTGTTTTTTTCAATTACGTATCAGGCAATATGAAGAGTCCTGCTTCCATGGAAGGGTGACCCTATAACACCCTATATTTTTGTTACTTTACATGTTTTTTTTAAGTGACTGCAGAAATTGTCAAAATGATTTTAATAGTTGTTTTTTTTTTAGTAGAAATTGTAAAAGTTACTAGAGAAGTATGTTAATGCAGAGACTAAACACCTCACTAGAAAAAAAAAACAAACACCTACAACCTTCTACTGGAAGAATTCCACAACTCCGTAAGGGACAGCAGAAGCAGGGCAGTTGCTAAACAGTCCTAAATTTGCAACTTCATTCAAGCAGCACAACAGCTTACTGTTAGCAGCTCAGGGAGCGCAGGTATTAGCTGCTGCTACTGCCAACACTTTCAACGCTATTAAAGGCCAACCATTCCCCCCAGACAGGCCTCAGAACGGCTCAATCCGTACCTTGACTGCTTATTCCTTTTGGGGTCTTCTGCAGCAAAAATGTGTACTGTGCCATGGTCACTGGATACACAGATTAGGGAAGCATCCTGATTGAAGTTAATGCTGTGGAGAATAAGGACAGTTGCAGTATTTCCACTGGAAGCTGCTCCCCGGTTTCTTGTGTGTACAATCCCAGTTCTGGGGCTGCCTGCAGCAGCTACCAGCCTGCCAGGCGAGGCAAGAATTGCTCCTCTCAGGGACGAGAGGGGACTTCTCCAATTCAGAGCAGCTCTGCTGACAGGAATGAACACCCCCTTCAGTGGTGAGCACACATCAGAACATGGAAGCCCAGGTTTAGCAGCAGCTGCCAAGCAGCAGACTGCCCTGGAACAGACGCTACTGGCGGGGTCTGTGCTGCCACCTCTGCTGAAAGAAGGCAAGGGCTCTGCTCCAAGGAGCAGGCAGGTGGGCATTAGGTAAAGTGTGCAACATTCCTACCCTGATAACCTGGGTTCAGTGGAAGAATGCAAGTTACCCACCTCCCCAGGGAGTGCATCAGGCAGGGGACTGAGTCAAACTTTTGCATACAAGAGCCTGAGGCAGAGCAGCACTGAGTTACAATGAATGTTACTCACTCCCGGGTGCCTCAGCCTAGTACTCTGGGGGAAGTGTTACACTGCAGCACTGCATTCTCTGTGTTCTGGTGTCAAGTATCCACCCAGTTGCAGTGCATTCAGTGCAGAGAAATGAACCTGTCAAAGCATGCATTTCCTCCTGTGCTCTGTAACCCTGCCTAGGTTCACACAGCTGCGAGCCACAGCTCTTCTAGCACTGGGCCAAGAGGAAGAAGCACAGCTGGGTGTAGCACTGGCCCCTGTCTGAGTCCTGCTGTGTGCCTGTGGCACTGCAGCTCTCTGCTTTCTCAGAGAGACTCAGGTGCTGCTCACCAGGCTGCTTCAGCACCACACTACCCACACAGACACAAAGCATAAGCAATTAAACGTACCAGTATATATTGGCTGCCTGTGATCCTCTTCGTAGCTCCTGGATTAAATGCCCTGATGAAGTATCAAATATTCTTATGAGGGTCCCCTTGAGAAGGAATCAAGCATTATATTAGGAAATACAGAAGACTACTTGGACAGCTAACTTTACATCTGTGAATACAGCATGCCCCCAGACAGACAGTTGGGTTTTTCATCTCAGTAGATTTGGAATCCTCATAAAGTTAGTTTTGGGGAAGAATATTCATTCCCCCCACACCCAATGCATTGTTGCAACACTTTGGTATACAGTCTTAGTAACTACTCAGTAAGTTTTATCCAAGTTGTATTCTGAAGTCTAAAGCCCCAGCATTGGTTTGCAACCATAAAGAGTAGGCATGGGGACAGCTTCTCACGCCCAGGTTCTGGCGATCATTTCTTGCCTGTTCCCCATATTCCATGCTATTTGGATTGCTAATTCCCCCCACTTGAATATAATCAGGTAGTTTTGGTCTCGCCTTACAATTAGTTCTGTTGAATTCACCTAGAATAATTATTTACCTACTTACTACATGCTTGTTATCTGTGTTAATCCAAATCTAAGAGACCTCATAGACAAGTCAGGTTACAGATAGAAGACTGCATTAGAAAACTGTACTTCAGAGAGTAAACTACACTTGACACCAGAGACGTAAAACAAGTTAGCGCATCTCAAAGCAGCCAACCATCTAGTAATACAAACCATCTGGTACTGAAGAGCACATGTCTATCGTCAGCTACAATTCATGTTACACACCTGGTTAACAAATGCCTCCCCAGCATCACATCAGTAAATAACATCACCCAGAGAAAAATTAAGTTGACGCTTGCCTCAATGTGAACTCAAGATGTGACCTTGAGATGTTCATTGTGTTCAAATGTGGCGTTCTGCCTATACTTCTCAGTCTGCAAATGCTGTTTGAACTTATCTATACACAAAAAGTTCTAGCATCACCCAGTAGATCATTATTCTATTTAGGAATGGTGTTTGCAGCTTAAGAGCTTTGTTTAGAGGACTTACAGTATCTTTGCCTGGTTAAGAGAGACTATGGCTGCTTTTACTTTAAGCTTCTTGAGCTATTGGCTCTGTAGAACCTAATCTAAACAGACTGCTTGGATTAATTTAGCTCATCCTTGAAAAACTCATTTTAATTGAAGGCAGAAGTACTCAGAAGGCGGCAGCAAGTACTCAGCTCTCCTTCTGCCCATCTACTTTACATTCATTCAGACACTTTGGAGCCAGCCTTTTGGAGATGAAGCTCACTAGCAGATTCCACTCAAGTGCTTAAGGGAAGGCAGGTCTATGACTTGCTTTGCGAAGAGACTTCAGGATTTTTTCAGCGTATAGCATTCTGTAGTCCTATGAAACTCAAGACCACACACAGTGTGGTCAATATTCCAAGAACCTTTTTATTGTTCCACACTGTATGAAAATACCTGGAGCAAGCACATGAGGAAAACAGAGCTATGCCATAGCAGAACTCAAGTCCTCCAGTACAACAGTCCTATTTGCAAGTGTTTCTTTAACAGTGGTTTTAAAGTTCAACAGGAACTAACAAAGGAGAAAGAATGTAGATAAACATTATTGAAGAAAACATGAAACACATGAACTGCTTGGGCCAAATCTTGTTCAAGTGCTACTGAAGAGTCACAGCTGTAGTCAGCTAGAATAGAAATGCTACCTCAAGCACTGCATTGGGATCGCTGTTTGGGTATCCTGCAGAAGCAGTAAGGATGATGATAAAAACTGAGAATGCATATTTCAAAAGACAAATTGTCCAGTTAGTTACTCCTATGCCTTTCCTACAAAAGGATGTGACTTCCTATTTTAGGAGTTACTACACTAGAATGCATAGTAAGTCAGAGGTAAGAGGACATTCTTACTTTTTCTGATGCTGTTGCAATTCTTGTTCCCTGCAGGTTTAAAGCTATACAGCTCAAGACTCCTTCATGAGCTGGTATGTCTACAGGAGGCTTCTCTGTATTAGCCAGATCCACTATCTGCACGTGCCCGGTATGTGTTCCAGGAAACGCAAGGAGAGAATTATTACTATTTGGACAAAGGACACAGAGACCTAGAAGACAAAAAAGGAAAAGGAAAGTAACTGTAGTTTCCGTAACCTAATGAATTTTTCAAACAAGTTTCTAAAAAAATCAATAAATTAAAAATAAACAAACATGCACATAGTAAATGGTAAGTTAATTTTAATGGCTACTGTTTTAATGGCTACTGCAGTATCCCAAAACACGAGCCATCCATAAGAGCAGAGTACTCCCAGGATCCTGGTGATACCAAGTACATTTCTGCCCACTCAGTCCACAGCTAGCAGAGCGATGGGTGGGTATTCCAAGAGCCAACATGCTACTTTATCTTCCACCTTATGCCTAACAGCTTGTAAGTCAGCGGGCCAACTCTCCATTTACATTGCACTGCATTAAATGCAACCAGAAATTCCATGTTTGCTTCTAGTAGGCTTGAAAACCTCAGAAGATGGGGGTTCCTGAGCTCCTAGCAGAGAGGACATCATCCTTATATCCAAACCGATCCTCCCAAGATACGAAGCACGGCCAGTACCCCTCGTTACAGTGTCTGGCACTTTCAAGAAAAGTTTAGCTCGATCCTTCCTGTAACCGTCCTTCAATGAGGTGTAGGCCACCAGCTGCAGATAAGCCCTTCAGTTTCCTTTCTGCAAGACTAAACAGGCCCAGCTCCCAGAGCCTCCCTTGCAGGCCGTGTGCTTTGGGACCCCGACAACCATCACAGCTGCACACAGCCGTGCCTGGAGGCAGAGAATCACAGCCACTATTACACGCCTCCAGGCTTAGCCCTTCATTTACCCAGCTTGTCCTAAGCATGCAGCTGACCCAGGAGCGTGCACATCTTGTTCTCCAGGCTCTTCTTCCAAAAAGCACCTCCCCTTTTCTATAAGTAATGCCACTGCAAAGAACCTAGTCCTCAGGGTCACACCTGAGCCCTGTCCCAGCCACACATACTCAGAGCCTCGAGCTGGCAGCACTGCACTGTATTTAGCCTGGGGCACTAACACTGCTGGGTTCGGGATACTGCCTGACATTTCAGATTCAGCTCATTTCAACCAAAGAGAGGTCATTCCTTGCTAATTAGTCTCTTCTTGACACTGTAGAGAGTAACTCTCTAGACAGCTCTAACTTGATTAGAAAAGAGGGATGATGCACTTTAATCGTTTGTGTTGACAATTAAGCTTTTGGCTCAAAACACATTACGTTCAGATTCTTTACCTAAGAAAGCACACAGCTCCTCCACAAATCAAACCTGTAACATAACGGGAGCACATGAAAAAGCTTTTCTGTGCCAAGTGTGAATATCTTTTAATAACCATTTTATAAAAACAAAAACATCTCCAAAGGGCATGGCTGTAATGTTGTAAGTAAACTGTTTCATGACTTACTAAGTGAAACATTCAGGCATCTAAACATAAATAGCATTACAAGAACTGAATAAAATTGCTTCCATCCCTCAGCCCGTACGCACCACTAACCTTTAGGGTTGTAGCAGGTTTCAAAGACGTGCAACTGGTGGGGATTGTGTGTGAACGTGAAAACTTTAATCATGGAGTCCAAGACTACCACAATTCTGAAAGAGACAAGAAATTCTGATGGCTTGGTGGGGGTTAAGGGTTAAAAGAGGGACCTGTATATTACTTCAGGACTGCAAAGGCGTTCAAGATTTAATGGCTATATTATTTCCTCCCACTCTACAAGCTTGCAAAAAACACAGCTCCAAGCCTGCAAAGCACTTTTATCTAAAGCTATGGCAGCAGAAACCCCCCACCCACACTCACAAAACTCCAACTCCTAATAACAGCTCTTGCTCTAGAGATTCACTTGAATTCCCTTCACACTCCATACATAGAAAAAAAAAACAAAAAACACTGTCAGCAGTAGCCACTCAAGCACATTTCATTTGATAAGGGAGGCAAAAAGTCCTACAGGCTTTTCATCAAAGTTTCAGATACTTAAGTTGTGACCTGTTAACACACAACGCTTGCCCCTGAGAGCCTGTTTTCGATAAGCATCAGCAGTTAGAGCTAAGAGTTAACCAAAATCTATTTCCACATACAGTCAAAAAGCAGTGCACAAGGCCAAGCTGTGCATTTGGAATAAGTGCATTGCACCTACCTGTCTCTTCGCAGCTTAACTGCTTTGACTTCTGTAGAAAATTCAATCTCAATGACAGTCTTCTTCTTCAGATCATCCCAGATCATTACTGGAACAGTGCAGAGACTGCATTAGTTCACCAAGGCATATCTGAAGGTCCAGGGTCTGCATTACAACTTCTAGTTTCTGAGAAGACTGGGAGGTGCAGCCAATAGCTAAGCAGTTAC